>NC_134366.1:113953285-114256315 GCF_035582795.1 Mycteria americana | reverse complement strand
TCTTCCTTGAAGATTGCCCTTTAACAGATTTAAACCTATAACAAATGATATGGCAAACCAACAACAAAAGCATTGTTGTGTGGTTTATTTTAGAATTATTTCTTTACATCAATTTCCTGTCAGTTGGTGTCTGGACAGTTGCAAAATGGAGCTTTCAAGTGTATGTTCTTTATTTCTGTAAGAAATCCTTCTTTTATAATGAGCCTGGTATTACCAGATTATGTAGTTTAAAAACATTTTCCTTTCTCCTTTTCTTTTTTATGTTTGACCATTCCATTTTAAAGGGAGAGAGAAGCAGCCATAGCCCTAGTAACACTAAAATCTGCTATTAGGTAAAGGTCTAAAAGGTCTTACATTTCATTTGCACAATCTAATTCAATGACTTCACAAAATCTTATGCTGTAGAAAAAGAAAAAACTCTGCAGAGTCTGTGGATATTGAAATGACATAATAATCTGTGTGTTGGTGGCATTTCTAATCTACCTGGAGAACAAAAGCTCTGAAACATAGTCAAGAGCTCATGGAAAAGAACTGCCTTGTGGCTGCATATAATGTTAGACAGAAGATCATCACCTCGCTCTGGTTAGTTTTTTCTGATTTCTGTGAGTGAGTGTGTCTGCTATGTCTGGGATTTATAAATTATTCAGCAGAAAGAGACTGCTTAATGCAGCTTGACAGTCTAAAACTCTCATGTTCTGCACTTGTATGTACTTATATATATTTATATACCTCTATATAATTTTATATGCATATAATATGCTTAAACCTTGATCTGCTCCTGCATTATTTCATAGCCTAGCTAGAATAATTTGCTTTTCATTAGTAGAGATTACTTCAAACTGTGAATTGGAATATTCATCTGCATATGGTTTACATTCTAAAATTCATGTCAGTTGGAACAAGTCTTTTTGCTGGAGCCAGCTGCTGATATTTAAGCAAAAATTATTTAGATGATACTTCAGAAGATTGTAATTCATTGGATTTCTGTGTTAATTTGTATATTATTAGATGGCTTTGTTCAATAAAATAATAAGGTAGAATGGGGCCCACCAAAACTGTATGCACACAAATAAATGCGAAGAAGACAGCATTACAGGGGAATCTCTTATGCAGAGAACATGCTTTTTCTGGGAAATCAAGATGAATGGTGTCCAAATAAAGTGCCTGTACTCCAATGCATGCAGGAGGAATTAGAGCTTGGTGTGCAGTTGCAGGGCTATGATCTCACTGGCATCAGAAACATGGCTCTTTAGGAAGGGCAGGTGGGGACAGTAGGGATGGGGAGTTTCCCTTTATATGAGAGCACAGTAGGAATGTGGGAAGATCTGCCTTGGAATGGATGGTGAACCAGCTGAGAGATTATGGGTAATGATTAGTGGACAGACTAAAATGTGCAACATTGTGATGGGTGTCTCCTACCGACTGTCTAATCAGGAAGAAGTAGATAAGGTCTTCTTCAGAGCTCACATTTGCAGATATTGGTTCTCAGGCATGACCTCAATCACCTGATACCTGTGGAGGGAGGGGCAACACAACCGGACACAAGCAATCCAGAAGGTTCCTGGAATGCATTGGTGATAATTTCCTGGATAAAATGAGTGGAAGAGCTTACAAGGGGATGTGATTTGCTGGACATCATATTTACAAACATGGAAGAAATGGTCAGGGATATGAGGATTGGGGGGCAGCCTTTGCCACGGTGACTATAAGATGGTAGAGTTCAGGATCCCAATAGGTGGAAGCAAGGCAAAAGGCAGGATCACAGGGCTTCAGGAAAACAAACTTTGGCCTGTTCAGGGATCTGCTTGAAAGATTCCCATGGGATACACTTCTGGAGAAAGGAGGTCCAGGACATCTGGTTGCTATTCAGGGATCACCTTCTCCAGGCTCAAAAAAGATCCATCTTAACAAGCAGGAAATCAAGCAAAAGTGGGAGGATTCATGCATGGAAGAAAAAAAAAATCCTAACTAAATGCAAACATAAAAAGGAAGTGTACAAGCTACTGCTGGGGCAGGTGACCCAGCAGTAATATAGAGACACTGAGCATGCAGACATCCAGTTAGGAAAGCCAAAGTCCACGTGGAGTTAAATCTGGTGATGGATGTGAAGGGCAACACGAAGAGCTTCTACAGGTATATCAGCTGTAAAAGGAAGACAAGAGAAGATGAGTGAGGCAGGGGACCTGACAGCAAAGGACATGGAAAAGGATGAGGTACTCAATGCCTTATTTGCTTCAGTCTTTACTAGTCAGATTTACCTTCAGGAATCCCAGGGATGTGAGACCAGACAGAAAGTCTGGAGCAAGAAAGGTGTGTCCTTGGTGGAGGAGGATCAGGTTAGGGAACATTTAAACAAACTGGACTTAAATCCATGTGACCTGAAAGGGCTGCACCCATGAATGCTGAGGGAGCTGGCTGATGCCATTGTAAGGCCACTGATCTCTGAAAGGTCATGGCAGTCAGGAGAGGTTCCTTAGGGCTGGAAGAAAGCAAATGTCACTCCTATTTTCAAGAAGGACAAGAAGAAAGATCTGAGGAACTACAGGCCAGTCAGCCTTACCTCAGTCCCTGAGAAGGTGATGGCATGAATCCACCTGCAAGCCATTTCCAATTGCATCAAGACATGAACATGACTAGGAGTAGTAACCATGGATTTATGAAGGGGAAATCTTGCCTGACAAACCTGGTAACTTTCTACAATGAAATTAATAGCTCATTGGATGAAGGATGAGAGGTGGATGCTCTTCACCTTGACTTAGCAAGGCTTTCAACTCTGTTTCCCATAACATCCTGAAAGACAAACTAATGAAGAACAGACTAGACAAATGGACTGAAAACAATCCAAAAAGCCAGGCTCAGAGGGTTGTGATTAGCAGCACAAATCCTAGCTCGAGTCCAGTCACTAGTGGTGTACCCCACAGATCTGATGCCAATACTGTTTAACATTTTCATTAATGACTTAGACAATGAGACAGTACAGTTTGCAGATGATACAAAACCAGGAGGTAGGATTAATAGACCAGATGTTTGTGCTACCAACTGGCTGGAAAAATGGGCAGAGAGGAATCTCATGAAGTTCAATAAATGGGAATGTCAAGTCCTGCCCCTGGACAGGAACAACTCCATGCACCAAGACAGACTGGGGACTAAATGACTGGAAAGCACCTTGGCAGAAATGGGCCTAGGGGTCCCGGTGGGCACCAAGTTTAACATGATTTGAACACAGCCTTGCAGCACTGAAGGCCAGCAGCATCCTGGGCTGCATTAGGAAGGTCATTGCCAGAAGACTGAGGGAGATGATCTTTCCCCTCTACTTGATATGGGTGAGACACGTCTGGAGTGCTGGGTCCAGTTCTGGACTCCCTGGTATAAGAGACATGGACATACTGGAATAGGTGCAGTGGAGGGCCATGAAGAGGATTAAGGGTCTGGAGCATCTGCCATAGAAGGAGAGGCTGAGAGAACCTCTCAACGGTATCCAGAGACAGGACAAGATGCAATGGGCACAAACTGAAACACAGGACATTTCATTCCAACAAAAGAAGCAACTTTCTCACTTTGAGGGTGATCGAACAGTGGAACAGGTTGTCCTGAGAAGCTGTGGCATCTCCATCCTTGGAGATATTCAAAACCCGACTGGACATGGCCCTGAGCAACTTGCTCTTATGGAGCATTCTCTGAGCAGGAGGGTTGAACTAGATTATCTCCAGAGGTTCCTACCAACTTCAACTGTTGTGTAATTTTGTAATCTTATCATTTATGGTTGCATATCTTAATATAAATGATCACATTTTTGCAACTCTGTAATGAGAGAATTTATTTTTAATTTTTTTCTTCACTGATCTGTAATATCCAATGGATATCATAAGGCAGAAGGTTGGGGTTTTTTTCAGATGGAAGCTGCAATTCAATACCATGGGATTATTAGCAATACAAAGTAAAGTAAATGCTTTATCACAGTCTTTTGCAAAACTATCGGAAATTATTTCAACACAAACCTAGTACAAAGAGTTTTACTAGGCAACCACAAGCCAAAAGAACAGGAACATGAACAAGTAGTGGCAACATCTGGTTTGAGATGCCATGCTGTCTTCCTCTTGCTTCCCAAGTCCTTGGGACTGAATGTTTAAGAAGTTTTTAGTTATATCTGCCTTTTGGATATGCCTATGAACAATTGCAAAAGCTATGTCATTAGTACATGCTGTATCTAGACTTTTCTCAAGGCCATTACATTCTATGACTCTTTGGTGTGGAAACTGGAAGAAGCTTTTCCATCTCAAATGAGTGGGTTTAGAGCTCTAAACACTTGCTCTGACCTTTAGAAGTAGAACATGAGTTACAGTCCTTCCTTTAATGAGGGATTTTTATCAACTCAATTATTCCTCCAAGTATTCTCTACCTATTTTACCTTTATAGAGACCAACATTACTTTGATGAAGAAAGAGAAAATAGATCTAATATATGATACACTCTTTATATCTTTTCCACGAATAAAAATCTCTGCACCTAAGACTTACCCAGCTAGATGAACAGATTCTTCTACCTATTCTGCTAATAAACAGTCAAGAGATTTGGAATTTAGGTGCTACATTTTCATTCTCTGATTCAGAAAAGTGCTGATGTTAGTGGCTATTAAACTTCTTTTTTTCCCCCTCAAATATAGAATGCATTGTTTGAGTCCTATATACACCAAGTAAAGGAAAAGCTCATGCAATCAAAGTACAAATCATGATTCACATAAATTAACCTAAAAATGATAAACCTACTACACTTCAACAAGAAGCGCAGCCACCTATATACACCTTGTATAGAGGATTAATTATGTAAATTATGTATATATGATCAGTAAATGACACACAGACTTCAAAGTAAATAATTTCACAGTTACATAGCAGAAAAGACAGATTTAAAACCAAAATGAAAACAAATTAAAAAGAAAAAATAATCTGAATGTGACTAGGGAAAATATCTAAATATCTAAATATCACTGAACGTATCAACACACAAGGTAAAAGTCTTAGGCCTCATTGAAATTGGGATTCATATTGACTTCAGTAGGATTTCACCTTTACAGCGTTACTCCAATTCATTTCTTTTTGGGGAAAAAAAAGGTACTTTCAGTGATATAACAAAATGAAGCAGCAGTATATCTTATCTAAACTCTACACAAGCCACTGGCTGGCAGCAACAAGCATTACAAGACTTGACAGGATGGAATTTTAAACCCGACACAATCATACCAATCGGAGGGCACAAGCCAGAGCAAAGCTTAATAACCTGGTGCCTCCTGCATTGATGACAGCAAAAATAAATCCATAAGCCAGGCAGTTTTAGGAAGGTTTATTTTCCAGCCCTTTTAAGAAATGCAGGTTTCACTAAAGCCACAGACCAGCACAAGATTCAATGAAGAAAAACTGTACTATATTTTAAACTAGCTAAATGGGTATTGCAAAAAGCCCTGTTCCATGATAGCTAATATGAGCAGTCAAATAAAACTAAAAGCAAACAGCAAACAAACAGGAAAAATAGGCTGATTTATTAACTAGATATAAATGAAAGACACTGTGTAGGACAATTCTCTGAGGATAATTACCCCCTTTTACATGGAACATTTGGCAGGATGACACCAAAGAAGAGGAACATTCCATAGAATTCCCTGGAAAGTGTCCTTCTGAGTCAGAAAGGCCTGGAGTACTGCAGGGAATTGAGGGAGAAAATTATCCAGGACAACAGGTTTGGAGCACCTACTTGATAATGTGTATTTAGTGATTCCTCACCTGAAGTGCTTACATGTTATGAAGAGCCATGAGAGGAGCTGCACATTCCTTTTTCATAGCACTTCAAAATAAAACACAGTTTACACAAAATAAAACCCCAAAGCCACAAAAAGGCAGTGCCCCATTGTCATGAAGGCTGACTTGCCCTTGCAAAATCACTTGGCAAGTCATGCAGCACTAAATGGAAACTTTGACTTGACAAATAAGGCAAAATTAAGTCTTCATTACTTTTTTTAATGACACACACCTGTAAGTTCTAACCTGTGCTTGCTAACTGTCAATCCCATTGAAAATGTCTTTTAAAGACTTAATAGGATTAAACATAAACCATATACAAATGAGAATCAAAAAATACCTGTCCCCCAGACATTATGGTTTGAAATATCACCTTCAAAACTAGCACTATTTATAACTACTTGATTTTACATGAAAGAATAGGGACTTCAGACTTTGCAATCAGTGCTGCTTGCAGTGTTACTGTAAAGTTACATCCATACCCAATGAGAAATATCATAATCAGTTCCCATTGCGAGTCACTTGGAATCTGCATGGCCCAATTAAATAACTGAAAGACCATTCTGAAAGACATATTCTCTCCAGAACATTGCAGAAATTTAAAATGAGCCAAGTGAATCAGCCACAGTATGTAGGTGGCCTGCTCTCTGCTTGTAGGTATAATTTTTAAGCATTTCTAAGATCTACTCAATCAACTCGTTCACTTTGTGGCTGATAACTACAACAAATACCATTTGTGCAAGAGTCATGATTTGTAATTATAAAGTAGAATATTAAGGCCTAGCTTCTTGCATAGGTGCAAGTACCACAGCTGAAAACAAAACAAAACAAAAGAATGTGGAAACAACATTCAGTCTGAGATCAGCAGTAATCATTACTTAATGATGACTTAATGACATGGAAAAAGAATACACTGCTTTTTTTGTAATGATGAAACATGAGAATTACCTTTGAACACATTTAGTTTTATAGAGTAAAGAAGTGGAATACATCCATAAATAATTGCAGGACAAGGGATCAAATGAGTGCTGATGCTAACATTCATATCCTACTTTCTGGCAGGAAATGGAGGTTTGGAGTTATCAGAACAAGGGCCCTAAACATTTCTGACTTACCTCCAGAAATACTGCAAAGCCTTCACCTGACCACATGATGCAGTAGTAATCCATTCCTTTCCTACCATTATTTATGCCGTAATTGCAACCACCTCTGCAAAATGCCTTATTTTTATCACTATAAGTTATTTGAATACACCTCAGGCATTCAGTTACTTCCGTTACAGAAACACTATATTGCAGCATTTCTGGGTCTGTGATAAGAATTGTAATCCTCCCCTCATTTTATTAGTAACCATTCAAATGGACACAATAGATATATATTGCTACTCTAGCGTTCATAAGTTTGCTTATATTTTGTTATAAAAATTATTCTCTGGTACTAGAATGAAAAGGCATATACAAAAAGCCTTTCTATATAAAACCAACCATAATTGTTTCGGAAATTAAATGCATGAAAGTCAGGAAATTAAATTCCCAGTGTTCAAGTTCAGTATTAACGCAATTCATTTGTGATCATGTATAGAAAAGTGATTTCTAGAGGACATCAATTGTACTTTTCTATTTGTCAAATTATAAGCAGAACTGATAACGTAGTTTGACACTTCCCATTAGAAGAAGCTGTTTTAGATTGCCAGTAACATGAAACTTGAAATATACCAGCTTGAATCTTCGCTTTAGGATTATTTTTTTTTCTTTTCATGAGTGCTCAGTAGATTTAGTTTATGAAAAAGAAGAGTGAGAGGTGACTTCATTGCAGCCTGTAAGTGCATTCAGGAGAAGAAAATACCAAGTAGTAGGGAGCTCTTTAGTCTAGCAGAATAAGGCACAGCAAGAACCAATGGCTGGAAGATAAAACTAGGGAAACTCAAATAGGAAATAAATATACAATTCTTTTAAACTGAGTAATTTATCTATAGAAAGAAAACTACCTGGGAAATACTATGAAATCCATTTTTTAAAACAAAGTTTCTTCAAAGCAAGAGTGATATCTTTCTGGAACACGCTTTCATTGCACAATATGAGGACAAATGCCAGGGAATATGTATGATACTTGATGACCTGAGCTATCCACGAATGTAGTCCGCAAGTCCTGAGATACAAAGGCAAAGAGAATTCAGAAAATCACACAGCATCAATGACAAGGCCCAAGCAGAATAAGGCAGCAACTAAAATCCATGAGATTCCAGACCTAAGTATCTATCTGACTAAGAAAATTGATATAAAGACTGACTTAGATTTCCCTGGCTTTAGAAGGGAAACTAAATGACATACATGGCCCTGTAAAGACACCTTTTCTGTAGGTTGTGACAGTCCTAGAGCCTTCCAATGTAAGCAGTTTGGCAGGTGTACGGGGAGGCACTGGCATCTGTGAAGTCAAAACATCCAGTTCTCACAGTCTTCCTCTAAATGCGTTGTAAGGATCTGTTTCTCTGATATCTCTGGAATCGTCTTAGTTCTGAGGTCATACTCAGCTTTCCATAACTATTATTGCTAACTCCTGAGAACAGCATGAAATTATGCTTTCTGAGCTTTATATATGATTTTTTTAGTTAACTGCATTTTTTTTCTCTTCACAACAAAATCACTACAGTTCTCTTCTCACTGGCTGCAAATTCTCAGTTATTTCCTGGGGATGTGCTTGGCATTTGAAAGCCCAGTTTTTAATGCTAATACATTTGTTTCTGATAGCAAGCCCCAATATAAATCAACTGTTCTATCTTCTAGGTGGATGCAATGTTTCAATGTCTTATGGAAGGCACCTTATTTTTATACTCCCTTTAATCCATTTAGTGCAACCAAACAGCACAGTAATGGAAATTCTTTTCAGGTGCAATGGAAGTTGCCATACATCTGTTCACTCTCCTCAATACACACTGTATTGAACCGTCTTACCCCCAGGACGTGTCTAAACATCTGCTTTAAAACCTTTTCAGATGGTACCCTGAATCAATAACAATTCAGAATTCAGTAAAATTGTGTCACATGTGCAGTAACCATAAGATACAGCTGAAAAACCCTGAGATGGCATATACACAGTAAGCTTGCTAGGTAACTACAAGTAGAACTTGTGCAACAATTGCTCCATAGACAGCTCAGAAACGTGCTACGCTATTAGCAATACAATCACAACATTATTGCATTTGCATGCATAGCAGATTATCAAGTCCCTGAATATATTCTGTTTGAAATTGTTGAGGGGTTATGATGAAAGAGAGAGGGAAAACATATGTGCATGAATGCTCCTAGGGATAGGGAAAGAAGTAACAGGCACAAGAAGTAACAGAATGAGAGTAAAAACATGTGTCCATACCACCATCATATTTTTAGGGTTATTTCACTGTCCTTGTCAAATTTACTCCTGCATAGATCTGATTTTTTTACTCTTCCCTTGGTATTAGAGAATGAGACAGAGCTTATTTTTCCTATTGGGCTGTTTCAGCCTTTTTCTCTCTCGTTAGCAGGGCACTTTAAATTTCACAGCACTTTCTAACCAGAAATTTTTTGTTGACTTTATTCCCATTTTCAACTTCTAGTTTATGCTGCTTTCTGATAGAATTAAAATGCTTCTAGAACTCATGCTTTCCCAACAAATAAAGATATAATCAGTTTCACTACTTAACCCAATAGAAAAAAAAAATATGTTCTTTATCATGTGAATGCAAGCTTACTGTATAAAACAAATTCACCAATTGTTTTGATTAGTAGTAATACTTTCATTAAAAATCAGACATAAAATTCACCCACATAAAAATGTACGTATTTACGTACTTGCACTGACTTCATATATCTTGTTTTAACAAGAGACAAAAAAGAAAAAGTTGTTTTCCAATATATCTTTACTTTTTTAATCTTTATTTCCTGCATGAATATCAACATACAATATAATACATTGGTTGATGTTCTATCATTAACTTCTAATAGCTGGTGTAGTGCCTAGAGCTTAATTTTAATTCACAGTGCATCAATAACAATGCAATAAGCATCCTTTCCTTGGTAAATAAGCATTCTTTGAAGATCAGCTACATGTTCATAAAAGTTATATTTACAGCAATGTTTACCTGTTCATCAAGGAGTATTCAAATTATAGACTTCCAGGACTTTTTATTAATCCCTGAAATTAAGGTTGTACGGAAGGCTTCTCTGTGCAATATGGATTTATCAGCACAGCTGATGATAGGTTAGAAATCTCAGATACAGTCTACCAGATAGCATAAATCTGCTTACTGACAAAATTACCAAAATCTTCCCAAACTACATACTACTGGTTATTGCTCACTGTGGTATACGGAACTGTGATCAGAGGAATCATTGATAATATTTGGAAAATGTCCAGATGCTGGTGACATCACTTTCAAGATAAAAACTCCTACAACGCTTTCTTTCTGGTTTTCTGCTAGCAACCTTTGTTTTATCTTTAAGAACAAATATTTTCTTTATAAACTTGCCCTTGATTTGTAACTATGGAATAACATAATCACATTCAACACCACTGCATTTTTACTGAACCTATTAAATGGCATGCAAGATCATATACTTAATAATAATGCAATTAATCAATGAATCAAAGCTAAACAACAGTTTTCTGTTGAATACATATTAACAAGTATTTATTTTTAGGGAGGTTTTTCTCACCACTCTCAACTATACTCTTAACATCCTTGTGTAAAACTTACATTCCTGCAAACATCTTTGTTGAGATCTGGAAGTAGCAACCCAGACTTCTTGGAATAGTTTGCAGTCTTCTTCACATTTGTCTGGTTGACCCAGTCCTGGCTGGCTACCTTTCAAAACTTTCCTCTGAGGAGCAGAGGTGGCAGACTTGCCTAAGGCTATGCTGCCTGCGACCAGAATTACAGCTCTGTGGAGACAATGGCCCAGGCTATTTCTGGATGTGGTTAGTGCCAAGCTTTTCTTGACAACTCTGCTCCACACTGACAATGCAAATTACTGATGCTCTCATTTCCAGCCATTTTTTCTTCCTTTTTGCACCTCAAACTGATGATTATAGCAGGTTTGGAGCTTTTTCTTGCTTACTCCCTTCCTCCTCTGCTGGAACAAGACTGTCAACAAGCTGACCCTCTGATCTTTTAGCTGATAATCACTATGCAAGCTTAGTTTGCTTTTGGATAGTGCTATCACATTGAATTAGCATTCTCCTTAGAGAAACTTGTCATTTTCAGCTCTGCCATATAACAGGTTTGGAGGCCATTAGGTTGCAGGTGATTTTAAAAAGAGAAGCTAAGGCAAGTAATATTTCAAAAGTTTTGCAGCCACTTTCATTAGAAAGCACTTTCATTAGTGCTCTTTCTCTCCTGAGGAAGAGCAAAATCATTAAGTAATTATATGCTTAAAGACCCTCTAAATTGTATTACTTTAGAAGTTCAAGTCAACTAGTGGCTTTGTTTCAATTGTGCTCCTTGATGTTTCTAGTCTACTTTCAGAAAAGAGTATCGTACTTTAGATTCTATTATATTCAATAGCCACACCAGGAGCCCAAACTCAACATCCTTATTTTTTTAGAAAACATTTGAGCATGCAAGTGGGAATTTTAACACACAAGTTTGTACCACATAGACAACCAACAGAAGCCACTCACCAATCAAGTGAAAGCACAAAGGACCCTCTCTTTTGTTGCCATAATTCTAGATCTTGAAAAACAGAGGATAAATCCCTAGCAAAGACAACATAAAACCTACAACACAGTATCTATGAAGCATCTATATGATAGTGTATATTTATAACAGCATCTGTATTAT
Organism: Mycteria americana; assembly: GCF_035582795.1. Lineage (NCBI taxonomy): Eukaryota > Metazoa > Chordata > Aves > Ciconiiformes > Ciconiidae > Mycteria > Mycteria americana. Next base: position 114,244,708 of record NC_134366.1, on the reverse strand, counting down.
TTACGTTAATATAAGAGTTTACAAAAAAGAGAATCTTTTTTGTAATAAAATCTCTCAAAGAAATAAATACCATCATTTGATTCTAGATAAGGAAAATACATTATTTACACAATATTTATACGGCCTGTACCTAAGAATCAACTGTGTCCCTATGTAATATCAAGAGTTGTCTCTTCTGTTAATAGTGAGGAGGAGGTTCATTACCTAATATCCTATGTATTACTGCATGAGAAGACATGAAACTTAATGCAAATTTAATATTACTACTGGAAGTTCTGAAGTAAAGAGGAAAGAAAAGTTAAATATGTAAAATTTGTTGTATTTGGCTGAGATAGTCCCTACTTTTTGTCTTAACTGTTTCATTACTGCCATTAGCAGATAAGGAGGGATGTTATGACTTATAATTTTGTCCCGGTTTCAGCTGGGATAGAGTTAATTTTCTTCCTAGTAGCTGGTATTGTGCTGCGTTTTGGATTTAGGATGAGAATAATGTTGATAACACACTGATGATTTAGTTGTTGCTGAGCAGTGCTTACACAGAGTCAAGGACTTTTCATCTTCTCATGTTCTACCAACTGAGAAGGCTGGAGATGCACAAGAAGCTGGGAGGGGGCACAGCCAGGACAGCTGACCCAAACTGACCAAAGGGCTATTCCATACCCTATGACATCATGCTCAGTATATAAACTAGGGGAAAGCTGGCCAAGGGGCTGCTGCTCAGGGACTGGACATCAGTCAGCATGTGGTGAGCAATTGCATTGTGCATCACTTGCTTTGTATATTCTTTTATTATTATTATTAATATCATTATTTTATTTTATTTAAATTATTAAACTGTTCTTGTCTCAACCCATGAGTTTTCTCACTTTTACTCTTCCAATTCTCTCCCCCATCCCACCGAGGGGGAGTGAGCAAGCAGCTGTGTGGTGCTCAGTCGCCAGCTGGGGTTAAACCACAACAAATTTTTAAAATGTTGAGAATTTGTTCTTCTCTTCTTCAATAGCCTAACAGTCAAAATTAGATGTTTGCAAATTAATTTCTATTTAATGTATAATTTCAGACAAATAAGGGAAAATGTCACTAACAGATTCTGAATATATGATATTCTAGAGATATCAAAGACTGCAGATTAATTGACAGATGTAGCTTGGCTTAAATCTAATTGATCCCTTGCTTAATTCTTCACTAAAGAATGCCTTAAGCTTTAAGTGCGTGATAAAATAATAGGATAGCTGAAATCCTTAAATAAATACATATAGTTGCTTAGCATAAAAACCAGCTTTATCTTTAGAAAATTATATTATTTGTATCCATCTGTTCTTTCCATCTAAAACTGATAAACTAAATGCTTTCAACACCTAAAAAATCCAAAACCTTTATTAAAAAAAGAAATTCCCTCATCAGAAATTAATTTCACACTTTAATTGTATCTGGATGCAAAGCAATGTCTGCTGCTTCTATTAAAAAAATATAAGTAGAAATTATTTCCAAAGTACCTGAAGAAAAAAGCATTGGAGCAGCACAACCATTCCTGGAGAATAACACACACTCAACAGTCATCTAAAAAGCTAATAAAGTGGGGTCTATGTAGCCCAGACATGCAAAAGACATGTCTGAGTCTTGGCTGAATGTGGTCAGAGGTAGGATGTCTTTTGTTTGTTTCCTCTAATCCAGACCATTTAACTAACCAAATTAGAGCATAGTCACATGAAAAAAGGATCAGAGCACTGAAGGAGTAAGTAGACCCTTCAATAACAAATGCCTGAAGTAATTTTCCCCATTAGATGCTTGGGTATATTAGAAGTACTGTGAAAGACAACAATTCTACATCTGGCTTTCAAAGTATCTTTGGTAAGTGTGTTTTGTGCTATGTAGGCAATACCTAACCAATATTACTCACAGCAGGCTGTGCTTTTATTTTCCATTTGTTCCCTGTTCTTTAGCTCACGCAGCTGTTCAGCAGGACTTTGATCCTGAACACTTAGCGGTGTTCTGACTTCAGAAGCACAAGTCATCAAACCATCTGTGGGCAATTTCATTCTGAAACCACTAGCCCCAGTACATCTACTTGCTTTTTAAAATCATGTGAAAAAAACTCAAAATACTACGGACAAAGGAAACAATTTTGCAAAAACTTTCCTATAAATAGTCTAAATGGATGAATAGTACAAGCACTTGATCAAATAGCTACCAAACAGAAAGTAAACACAAACCTACCGATTTCAGTAGAATTAGAAGTAATAACATTTTCTTCACATATGTAATCTCTCTTGCCAAGAGATAGCTAAACATTTTCATTCTGGTTGATAGAAACATACTGTACACTGGAGCCTTTTGCAATACTTCAGTTAAGACTAGGAGAAATTTTTTTCCCTTCCTAATAGAAAATGTATTCTTCTACAAGTTTAAAAAAAACTAAAAAGGCTTGCAAATGGATTTCTTTCCTAGCTAGGAGTCAAAGTGTGCCTTTTAGATATCCTTGAGTGTTTCTTTTTTTAAAAACTTTCTACTAATGTAGAAGGGTCTACATCTTTTTTTATGGATTTGAGTTGTGAATAACAAACATGTCACACACAGATTTCTTCAGTAAAAGATAAAGTCTGTAATCATCACTCCCTTCAACCCCTGTATAATGTTTCTAAATCAAGAGGTTTTATTTAATCCCAGCATCATGTTGTATTTTATTTCAGCAGACTTCCACTTATAACGATTGTCAATGTCATGTTGACCTTCCCTGTCTCCTACTTTGCTATGGCTCTCCCATGGGAGAAAGAAATCCTTCGTTATTAATATTCTATTTTGAAATCCTCTGCACATCTATCCTGGAATCACACAAAGTCAATATTCAATGATATATGCTGCTCTATCTGTCATTTTTAATCACAAACTGTACACTCCCTGTAATAGTTATTGTAATAGTGAATGAATCATGCCACTTTGATAATAATAAGGCTTACAATGCATGTAAAATAGATGGAATTTCCCCTGAATTTTAATGATTGGTGTATTTTAATAGACTATCATCCTGACATGTTGCTGGCTTTGCGGTAGTAGATGGGAGTTATCACTGGACATATACAGAGTTTTAATTTAAAGGAGTTTAAGATAATCAGAAGCAGACCAATGCATAAAAAAAAATCAAGTTGTCAAACTGATAAATTGTATTAGGATATTGTCATCTAAAAATGATTCCTTGTGATAGAAATTATAGTTAATTTAACATTTGAAAGAGAATGACAGCAGGAATCAACAGACATGATGGTTTCCTTTGACCAACCATCTTTTTTTTTGTGGGGGTGGGGGATGTAGGGTGATGCTTTGTCCCTTCTGGTTTAAACTCTTTAAAAGTGACACAATACAATAATAATAATTAAAAAAATAAAATAATAAAACCACCCACAAAAGCCAAGAAAGATGCCCAGTACAACAATCATAATTTCTCATATATCATATGAAGCCATATCATAAATACTTCAATTTTACTTAAGAGAACCTTAGCATATCCTAATGTTAGGATAGAATAGAATAGAATAGAATAGAATAGAATAGAATAGAATAGAATAATTTCAGTTGGAAGGGACTTACAATGATCATCTAGTCCAACTGCCTGACCAATTCAGGGCTGACCAAAAGTTAAAGCATGTTATTAAGGGCATTGTCCAAATGCCTCTTAAACACGGACAGGCTTGGGGCATCAGCCACCTCTGTAGGAATTCTGTTCCACGGTTTGAGCACTCTCTCAGTAAAGAAGTGCTTCCTAATGTCCAGTCTAAACCTGCCCTGACACAGCTTTGAACCATTCCCATGCATCCTATCACTGGATCCCAGGGAGAAGGGATCAGCACCTCCCTCTCCACTTCCCCTCCTCAGGAAGCTGTAGAGAGCAATGAGGTCGCCTCTCAGCCTCCTCTTCTCCAAACTAGACAAACCCAAAGTCCTTAGTTGCTCCTCATAGGACATGCCTTCCAGCACTTTCACCAGCTTTGTTGCCCTCCTCTGGACCCATTTGAGTACCTTCACATCCTTCTCAAATTGTGAGGCCCAGAACTGCACACAGTATTCAAGGTGAGGCCGCACCAATGCTGAATACAGCAGGATAATCACCTCTTTTGACGGGCTGGTTATACTGTGTTTGATGCACCCCAGGATGTGGTTTGCCCTCTTGGCTGCCAGGGCACACTGCTGGCTCATATTGAGGCTGCTGTTGATGTTATGAAACCGAAGTAATGTTACCCACAAGAAGAGAATTATAAGCAAATTACAAACTCACATTAGGGATTACATAAGGAAAATGCCATATGTATTTACAACACAGTAAAATAATTTCTATTTGGTTACAGATTATCACGGACTTTTCATTTCCATCCAGAGATTTCAAATACTGTTTTGGTTTTGGTTTGGGTTGGGTCTTTTTTTTTTGTAAAATACATAAAAAGCAGTATAAGAAGGGAAAAAAATCTCCTAAGATTTCTTAGTAGAAATAAAGAAAATTTGTTGAAATAATATTTAAAAAAAAAATCCTGTTTTCCTCATAAATTTCTTTAATGAGCATCTGCCTGTGAAAGAAGCTCTAAGTTTGATCCCCACTTTTTTTTAGCAGGACAAAATGCAGGATACTACTTCAAAAGATGGGCAGGGAGTGGGTATAGGAAGCACCTTTTTCCTTTCTTAAAAATCCAACTAGTAAAAATAGTGCTAAAAAAGTTTTTGCAACAGCAAAGAGTGTTTTGCATTTCCAATGTATTTTACAAGAGCTTGAGTTTAATACAATCTTCCTTCCCTCCCCTCTGGCTTCAAGAGTTTCAGTTCCAGTCTTTATAATCATGAAAATGAAGAAATTGGATAATGAACTCATAAGTCATCAAAGAAGATAAGTATTTGCCTGCATTCTAATGAAGACTTTTTATTTAGACTAGACATACACTTAAATGCTTTGTAAAGCAAGGACTAACCAAAGTTTTTTAAGATCGCAAAGATATGTCCAGTGTAAATGTTCAAAAACATGTGTTTCTTGCTACTGATGTTAAGCATGGATCTTTCCAGCTCATATGCTAGTTTTCTTCTACATGTTAATTATATTTTCTTAACAAGTGCAGCTATGAGGTGATATCTTAGATCTGCAAATAAGAGTTTTCCTATTATCTATCTTACATTAAGTAGACACAATAAAATGCTTTTTGGATGCAATTTTAGTTTAGTCTTGTAGGTTTGGGGTAATTAAGCTTTTTTGGTCTAACCGTAATAGTTTAAAATCTCAGTATTTATATGTGGTTTAATTATATAAACTCCTTATAAATAAGATTAGGAGAAGGATGCTAACAGCATGCCATTTGATACAAACAATAAGTCACTCTCCTTGCTAGCTGCAGGGTTAGTGAGGCAAAGCTAAAAAATTAAACTATGAAGCCAAAAACTAATAAACCTCCAGGAGCAAAAAGAATTTCTTTCAGAATTGAAAACATGAGATATTTGTGAGCCAATGGCAATCACGCTACAGAGTTCAGTGAATAAAGCAAAGTCCCTAGAAGGCTGAAAATATGAGCTATTCAGCATCAGGAAAGAAAGAGGAGGGGAAAGGTTTATAGAGGAGTATGGTCTGAGAGCAAAGGCTGCAGCTCCAGCTGGGGGGTCTGCACCATCTACCCCAGCGGTGGCTGATGCCTCCACCCAGACGGAGTTGCTGAAGGGAGAGGCTGCAGTGCAGACCTCAGGCTGCAGGAAGTGCCTACACCTTTCTCCTGGGGCAGGGACAGGCGGCAGACCTGCCTGCAAAAGGTGTGCCCAGGTGGAGGACCTCCTGCAGCAGGTGGCTGTGCTGCAGGAAGCAGTGGGAAGACTGCGTAATATCAGGGAGGCTGAGAAAGAGTTAGATAACTGGTTCCAAGCACAGTCTGCAGCAGACCCACAGCCCACGGCCAAACAGCCAAAACCTCCCCGACTGGCACTCACAGAAGGGAGGGGGGCCAATAATGCAGAAGAAGGGACGGTTGCAATGGCAAGGACCAGCAGGAGGAAGAGACTTCCCTGAAGCCTGAGGTGCCCTTGCAGAATCGCTTCACCACTCTGCACACTGAAGAGGAAAGACCTGTCACACCAGGAGAGACGCTGGAGCTGAATAAGGCAGCCTGATCTGCTCCCAGTATAACAACCAGCGCAACTAAGAAAGGGCAATTAGTGATAGTAGTAGCCGACTCTCTTCTGAGAGGTACAGAGGCACCCTTTTGCTGACCTGACGCAGTCTCTAGAGAGATGTGCTTCTTACCGGAGGCTCATATCAGGGATGTCACCAAGAGACTACCAAGCCTCATACAGTCCACTGACTATTATCCACTGCTGTTGTTTCACGTGGGCACCGGTGATACAGCCAGGAGCAGTCTGAGGAGTACCAAGAAGGATTACAGAGCCCTGGGAGAGGTGGTAAGGGACTCTGGAGCGCAGGCAGTTTTTTCATCAATCCTCCTGGTCAAAGGGAAGGGGTTTGAAAGGGCCAGTCAAATCCAGCAAATCAACAAATGGTTACAGGACTGGTGCCACAGCCAGGGGTTCGACTACTTAGACCATGGGACTCGCTTTGAGAAGCCTGGTCTACTGGGGGCTGATGGGGTCCATCTGTCAGAGAAGGGGAAGAGCATCTTCGGTCATAGGCTTGCCAAGCTGGTTAAGAGGGCTTTAAACTAAAGTTGCAGGGGGAGGGGAACCTCAATCCATCCCACTCCTACCAGTTTGATGCCAGTGCCAGCAATAGATGCTCAGAGAAGGATCACAGGTCAGCAGGAGAGCACCTGAAGAGAAGCACAAAGGAATTCCAGCCACTCCAGCCAGTAAGTCAGCTTCATCGGGGACTCAACTTAAATGCTTCTATACAAATGCACGTAGCATGGAGAATAAACAAGAGGAGTTAGTCGTGCACACACCTGCAGGGCTATGATCTTATTGGCATCACGGAGGCGTGGTGGGATGGCTTCTATGACTGGAGTGGTGGAATGGAAGGATAGAGACTCTTTAGGAAGGACAGGCAGGGGAGATGAGGAGGGGATGATGCCCTCTATGTCAATGACCAGCTGGAGTGCGTGGAACTCCGCCTGGGGATGGCTAAGCAGCTAACCAAGAGCTTATGGATCAGGATTAAAGGGAGGGCAGGGACAGGTGACATTACAGTGGGGGTCTGCTACAGGCCACCCGACCAGGAAGACCGAGCGGATGAGGCCCTCTATAGACAGATAGAAACAGCCTCATGTTCACAAGCCCTGGTTCTCATGGGGGATTTCAACCACCCCAATATCTGTTGGAGGGACAACCCAGCAGGGCATGAGCAATCCAGGAGGTTCCTGAAATGTGTTGATGCTAACTTTCTTCTCCAAGTGATAGAGGAGCCAACAAGGAGAGGTGCTATGCTGAACCTTGTTTTCACCAACAACAAGGGACTGGTGGGGAATGTGAAGATCAAGGGCAGCCTTGGCTGCAGTGACCATGAAATGGTGGAGTTCAAGATCCTTAGGGCAGCAAGGAGGGCGCACAGCAAGCTCACTACCCTGGGCTTCAGGAGGGCAGACTTTGGCCTCCTCAGGGATCTGCTTGGTAGAGTACCATGGAATAAAGCCCGGGAGGGAAGAGGGGCCCAAAAAAGCTGGTTAATACTCAAGGATCACCTCCTCCAAGCTCTGGAGTGATGCATCCCAACAAAGAGAAAGTCAGGCAAAAACACCAGGAGGCCTGCATGGATGAACAAGGAGCTGCTGGACAGACTCAAACACAGAAAGGAAGCCTACAGAGGGTGGAAGCAAGGACAGGTAGCCTGGGAGGAATACAGAGAAATTGTCTGAGCAGACAGGGATCAGGTTAGGAAAGCTAAATCCCTGATAGAATTAAATCTGGCCAGGGACGTCAAGGGCAACAAGAAAAGCTTCTACATGTACATCGGTGACAAAAGAAAGACTGGGGAAAATGTGGGCCCTCTCCAGAAGGAAACGAGAGACCTGGTTACCCAGGATATGGAGAAGGCTGAGGTACTCAATGACTTTTTTGCCTCATTCTTCACCAACCGGTGCTCAAGCCACACCACCCAAGTTGCAGAAGGCAAAGGCATGGACTCGGAGAATGAAAAACCGCCCACTGTAGGAGAAGATCAGGGTCGAGACCATCTAAGGAACCTGAAGGTGCACAAGTCCATGGACCTGATGAGATGCATCTATGGGTCCTGAGGGAACTGCTGGATGAAGTTGATAAGCCACTATCCATCATATTTGAAAAATCGATGAAGTTCCCACTGACTGGAAAAGGGGAAACATAACTCCCATTTTTAAAAAGGGAAAAAAGGAAGACTGGGGGAACTATGGGCCAGTCAGTCTCACCTCTGTGCCTGGCAAGGCCATGGAACAGATGCTCCTGGAAACTATGCTAAGGCACGTGGAAAATAAGGAGGTGATTAGTGACAGCCAGCATAGCTTCCCTAAGGGCAAATCATGCCTGACAATTTTGGTGGCCTTCAACGATGGGGTTACAGCATTGGTGGATAAAGGAAGAGCAACTGGCATAATTTACCTGGGCTTGTGCAAAGCACTTGACACTGTCCCGCATGACATCCTTGTCTCTAAATTGGAGAGACATGGATTTGACAGATGGACCCCTCGGTGGATAAGGAATTGACTGGATGGATGCACTCAAGTAGTTGTGGTCAACAGCTTGATGTCCAAGTGGAAACCAGTGATGAGTGGCGTTCCTCAGGGGGTCGGTATTGGGACCAGCACTGTTTAACATCTTTGTCAGTGACACGGACAGGGAGATTGAGTACATCCTCAGCAAGTTTGCCAATGATATCAAGCTGTGTGGTGTGGTGGACACACTGGAGGGAAGGGATGCCAACCAGAGGGACTTTGACAGGCTTGAGAGGTGGGCCTGTGAGAACCTCATGAAGTTCAAAAAGGCCAAGTGCATGGTCCTGCACATGGGTTGGGGCAATCCCAAGCACAAATACAGGCTGGGCGGAGAATGGACTGAGAACAGTCCTGAGGAGAAGGACTTGGGGGTGTTGGTTGATGAGAAGCTCACCATGACCCAGCAATGTGCGCTTGCAGTCCAGAAAGCCAGCTGTATCCTGGGCTGCATCAAAAGAAGCGTGACCAGCAGGTTGAGGGGCGTGATTCTCCCCCTCTACTCCACTCTTGTGTGACCCTACCTGGAGTAGTGTTCAGCTTTGGGGCTCCCAACATAAAGAAGGACATGGGCCTGTTGGAGCAAGTCTAGAGGAGGGCCATGAAGAAGATCGGAGGGCCATGAAGAAGATCAGAGGGCTGGAGCACCTCTCCTGTGAAGACAGGCTGAGAGAGTTGGGGTTGTTCAGCCTGGAGAAGAGAAGGCTGTGGGGAGACCTTATAGCAGCCTTCCAGTACCTGAAGAGGGCCTACAAGAAATCTGGAGAAGGACTTTTTACAAGGGCATGTAGTGATAGGACAAGGGGTAATGGTTGTAAACTGAAAGAAGGTAGATTTAGATTAGCTATAAGGAAGAAATTCTTCACCATGAGGGTGGTGAGGCACTGGAACAGGTTGCCCAGAGAAGCTGTGGATGCCCTATCCCTGGAAGAGTTCAAGGTCAGGCTGGATGGGGCTTTGAGCAACGTGGTCTAGTGGAAGGTGTCCCTGCCCATGGCAGGGGAATCAGAACTGGATGACCTCTAAGGTCCCTTCCAACCCAAACCATTCTATGATTCTGTATTCATTACAGAGCATAGTCAAATATGCATTTCAACAATGAATACGCTCAAACACAAGTATGTTTAAATAATGGGGAAAAAACCCCTTCATTTTGAATTATCTATGTAATTGATCTTCTATAACTTCATAATTCTATCTGCATCTGTGGGAGACTGAAAGAGTTAATGTCTCAAACGTGGCAAGACGAGGTGTGATTTGCATGGCGACGGCAGGGGTCGGCTAGCACAGGACAGGAAGAGCGGAACGTGGAGAGCATGTCAGAGGATGCACAGTTCTGGGTTCTGATGGACCTTACCACATATGGCCAGAGGTCACACAGAGTTTATCTGAGGAAGGGGCATGTGACCTCCTGAGAGACCCCCTGCACCTGCGCAGAAGATTGAGAACTTTCTAGAACAAGAACCGTATAAGTCCTCGAGAGGGCGTAACCGGAGGCGGCAACTAGAGCATAAAAGACACGCCCCCAGGCAACCACGTGCGTACCCATCACCAGAGGGTTGACACGCCTGTCATCATCATCGGTAGTGGTGATGCGTTTCCTTTCTCTATCCTCCTCTCTTCTCCTTTCCTTTTCTCTCTTCTCTCTTCCTCCACTCTTCCGCCATATATTCAGGTATATGAGTTTTGGATAAATTCTAATGGGTTGCCAGGAAAATAGCTCCAATCCCAAATTGCCTCTGTTAGTTCGTTGAGCTTGCCAGTTCGTTACGTTTGTCCGTTTGTTGAATTCGCCAGTTAATAAAGTTGTTAGTCAGACTGTTTCTCTGAGTCATTGCTGTGACTCTACCGGCCCCGTGGCTCTGCCGAGCGGAGATCAGCCTTCATCTGTACACAAACCCCTGGGGAATCAAAAAGATTCACCCATCTTGCAACCCACCGAGTGGGACAGGACAGCACCTTACTTAAATTTATTTCATTTCAGAAGGTATAAAATGGACTTTAGTCTTAAGCACTGGTGAGGGCAGAAATCCTTGTTCCAGCTGAACTGTGTTGTAGTTATCTCTAAATAGTGAGCTACTTTTGTTCTTGCTTTGCTCCATGGCCATGGTCCCAGAGTACCCACAGTGAAAATGTACACGATTGGTTTTGCTTTTGGAGCAGTCGAGCTAGCTCCCTCCGATACCCAGGCACAATCCATACAGACTATGCAGCCTACCACTGCATGGTCCCTTTTGGAAAGCCAGCAGGGAGCTGTTTCCCACCAGCTTGGCTCCCTCTGAAGAGTCCAACAGCACCATCCACCTGCATGAGCACACCAGGCACACCATGAGTATCATCTGATATAATGCAGTATGAAGCAGGAACTGGTCTCCTCAGGGTTTTTACCTCAGAATTGTTCGCTTCGTGTCATTTAATTTAAGGTTAGAGTAAAGATTGGGGAACTTGAAAACAATTGGTCTATAACTGTTTGCTGCAAAGTCCAGTGTTTAGTGGTAATTTACTATCCACAACTGTAAGGATTTGGTCTTCACAGTGTTTAATGGCAGGATTAGAATTAGTTTTAAATACATAAGGATAGATGTAAAGAAAGCTGAAGACAGAGAATGTCAGGGTATGGCTGAACTTAGCAGACCACCTCAGTAAGAAACTATGTGATTTTGACTGCAAATAATCTCTATTGTTGTTGGCTATGCAGAGTTGCCCTATTAAAAGTGAGGAGAGGATTAGAGATGAAAATTTAGATTGAGGATTACCAGAGGTTTTGTTACATATTTCAGGAGCATATGGCCAAGAAAGAAGCATTGGCACCCAAATAAAAGTTTCTACAAGTAAGTATTCATGCTATTTGTGTTGTCATTATACTGAAAAAGAGCTGGTCAAAACAGTGAATGCCAATATAGGGTGCTTACTTTAAAGTAGAGGCTCGATTATTTAAATCTCCACTGACTATATTAACAGCATTCTATGTCTTAATTTCAATGGAATCCTAATCCTGCCATCATTTGTGTCCAATGATTTGTTGTTTTGTTTTGGTTTGTTTTTTTCCAAACAGTTATAGAGAAAGGGGGGGTGGTGGTTCAGTGTTCAGTGGGTATGCTGGGGAATATGAGCAGAGAGAACAAAAGTGATTGCTGAGGAGTTTTTCAGAATTAAGAGGGAGCTACTTTTACAGTTGTTTAGTTTTTAATAGTATTTTTTAAAATTTCATATCCTGAAATTTAATCCTGACTATGATTATGTTTACAGTTAGAAGAGGAAATGGATAGGTTAATATCCCAGAAAAGAGCTCTTATTATTTCATAGTGTGGAGTCTTCAGAATTAGGAAGGCAGCTAAAATTTTCTTGTATACAATGTTTTATATCCTATTTTTTCACATCAATAAATCCTCTTGCTGTGAGGGGATGAGCATATAGAAAGGGAGCCCCAGTGTTGCCCTTGAGATTGCAGAGATAATGTGGCTATTTCATTCATTCCCCTTAGTCAAAAAGCTGAGGAAGACCTTAAAGAATAATTCCACCTCCATAAACTTTGTTTATTTGGGAATTAAAAACTTGTTTTTTACATTTAGCACATTAGTTTGTAAGTAGGAAATAAAAACATTCCTTAAAAACATTTCCACATTTTTAGTATTAAATCAAATTTATAAACTATGGTATTCATTGAGGACTTTAGCTAAAATTTACAGAAAACATAGAATGGGCATGAAAAGGTTGCATAGAATCTTGACACTATAACCCATACAGATTCTTCCTCCAAATTTTTTTCTTAAAATATATATCTTTTAATTAAAAAACCTTGTTAGAGCTCAATTAGTTTCCTATAGAATTAATATAGAGTTCTTTAAGTATATGTACTTTAATCTGTCTTTCTTAGCAGTATAAAAGAAGCTCTTATTCCACTCAATCCACTTTGAATGTTTCATAGTGTACTCCAGTATTTATTTTCACTAAATTTTGTGGAGAGGAAAGGAGATCAGAAATCAATACTCTTCCTGTAGAACAGAAAGAAAATGTTCATATTCATTTAAACTAGTAATCAGCAGAACCAGCAATACATGACCATTACTTATATACTTAATTAATATTCTCTCCCATTCATAATTTTTTTACTACTTGTTTAACATTCCAGGCCAAGGTATTTTAGAACAGTAAGAAAACACTGTTACCAGGGAAAGGCTATTATGTCTTGGGATTTTATCGTAATTTTGCTTATAGCTATTTTTTATTGCAATATTGTAATTTATTTTTTCCTTACATTACTGATTTTTAAAATAGGTGAAGTTTAGGATCTCACATCCACCAGAAAATTCCTTTCTAAATACAATATACTTTACGTAGTTTCAAAGCTTCCTCTCTTCTTTCTTTCTTAGTTTCCCTTCATATCTCATCCCCTTCATACCTAATCAGCTGTGGCTAATATTTGCCAATGAGAATCTTCTTTCTCAAAAGCGTCAGATTTTTAGCATTGAAAACTGATTTTGGCAGCTCTGTGGAGATGAACTTGCACGTTCTTGTGGGACTCCCAATCCTATGCTGTAAAATGGCCTTAAAATGAAGGAAATATTTAGACTTTCACCCACCCATTAAAATCACTGAATTATCTGAATTCAAAAGTAAAATTGAGGTTCTTCGATTGGAACTGAAAACTTAAGAAGTAGCTTATTTAAAGAGACAATTGCTAAAGGAGAGAAAAATAAATTTTCTTTAAAATAGCATCCTCTTTTCCAGGTTTGATTTCAGTGTAACTTTTTCATTCCCTTCAGCTAGCAAAATCTTCAGTAATGTTAAATCCCCAAACAGGTAAAAGTTACTTAAACCTAAAATACAAACATTTTGCTGAGCTTTGTTCTTAGACTCAAAACAGGCTCCACTTACATGTCATCTTTTCTAAGGCATTTCTACAAAGTGTAAATTCATCCTAATTTCTGAAGCTTTCATTCATAATAATCTATTCAAATACTTTTTTTGCCTCATTTTTTTGGCAAATGGAAACTTCTTTATGCAGTTTTAGCCACTGTTGTAAAGAAGTCTTCAAAATGTCACTGCCTATTGAATGGTTTCCTGTGTTTAGTTGTAAAGCAATATGTTAATCCCATCTGAAAGTGATTCACTCAGGGAGGAAGCTTCAGAATTTCTCTTTAAAAAAAGAAAACCACAACAAAACAACACAAGAAACACCAAAAAAGTCAGTATTTTTATTTTACAAACTGTATAGTTATGAGAACAATAATAGGAGCCATAATGTTGAAAAGTTCGTAAACAACTGCATTTAGAGACAGACATGTTAGAAGAAACCTCCTCTCTATCAATTTTGTTTGAGCTAGCAATACTAGATCATTATTTCAGCTTCAACTGAGAATATTTCCTTTATATTTGCTAAACTTAATGTTTCCTATTATTGTTATTCTATACAAACTGTGCTAGGCACAATATTGGAAATGTAAAAGAACCCCCCACAGCAAAAAAAGCAGTTTTACTGAAGCTTTTGGTGATTTTATACTCACACTCACTCACAGCCTCAAGAGAAGGCTTTCTTTCATTAATTTTCAGTATTTTTTCTCCGTAAAAGCTAGTAATTGTTTCAAGAGATAGTGAAATAATTAACAAAGGATAATTAAAAAAAGACAAAACACATCCGTCTGTGAAAAAATGGAGAATTAATTTCGTTGTTATACTATATATATTTTTTTCACCATTTCAGTAATTGATTATTTTATTTTATATTCATCTTTTTAGCAGTTCCTTAAAATATGCTAAACTAATTTGATGGTGCTGGTTAAGAAGGGAGGGAGGGGAAACGACACATCATTTTTACCTCATTAGATGACACTTTTCAGTGGCTTATTGCAGTGACATTTACAACAGAAAATTAATCCTCTCAAAAAAGGAAACTTAGGTGAATATTTTAGAATGCAGACCTACATTTACTTCACTGTAAGGCATACAGAAATGTCCATAAGAGATTTGTAAATATTTCTAGACAGAAATTTTCTCTGAAATCTGAATACATGTTGTCAGTTCTGACTATTTTTGCCTTGAGAAAGTGACGTTAAAGTTAGCAACTTTACACAATTACACAAAATGATATTGGTTCAGAAAATGTGTTTGAAAGGGTGGATCACAGTAGATGACTCTTCACTTCGCTGACTGCTTATTATGTCAACTTTTTTGAAAGCTGTGCTGGTGGCTTTCTTTCTTTTAAAGATTCAACATTTTTAAGGGTTATAACACTATGTATCTGCACTTTATCCATCATCCTTGAAAAATGAAATGAATGCCTGCATTTTGGAATAGTCAAATCAGAGAGTGAAATACGTTACAGTTTGAACATGAGATATCTATTTATCTACACTTCACAGGCTTCTTAGCTACTTCACAGGTCTTACCTACTACTTATAAAACAATGTTATATTACCTTCTATTGAACCATTTTTCAAATAAAGGTGAAATCTTGATTTCACAGAAGTATAATTATCTTGGAGTAGTCCTGAAGCTATTTGGGGAATAGTGAAACACCCAGGATTACAAGTCTCAGAAATCGTCAACTACACTAAAATACAGATAATTTAACTATCTCCAGCTCCTGAGCATTATATTGCTCAGGCTCCTTTGCCTAAACTAGTCTATTACGGAAAAGGTACGCTCTTTATGAGGAGTCTCCTTTGTAGTTATATTTTATAGTTTCTCTGTATATTTCAATCTGCAATACACATATAATTATTTCAGAAAATTTATTACAGGAATTTGGATATGCAGTCTCTGGATTTAACATACACAGATATATATATCTAAAAGCCCAGAGCAATAAACCAAAAAGTATCCTTTATTTTCCTAAATATTTCAAATATGTCTATTGTTGATTGAACTATACCAAGAAGAATGTAATACAGTCTGAAAAACAATAAAAAAGTCTATAAACTGCAGCAGACTCAAGTGAAAAAGACTACACATAACATGAAAAAGAAAGATTTGGCATAATCTGCATTCAGATTCAGAGCAATAAACGTCATTTTGTGAGGGAAAAAAGAGTTAGGCTATTAAGAATGAGATTTATTTAAAAATCCTACTCCAAAATGTAGGACATTCTATTTAAATACATTTAAAGAAAAAAAAAACCCACTTTAAACAATGTCTGTCAGTGGGATTCCCAACTGGTATGGTTGGTTGTGTGTAGCAGTATGTTTGTACATCACTTCAGCAAATGTCTTCAGAGTCTTATCTTCACTGATCAAATAATTTCAACATTACAAAGACAAATTGCATGTGGCTCATGCTATGTCAGAATTATCAATTACTGTAATTAAGATCACTGGTAGATAGAGATACATGACAAGCCTAGCCTACGTATAAAATAACTTTTTGGAGTGAAAGGGAGAGAAACCTAAGTTTCTTTAAATGTTAGGTATGATCCTAGTCAATTAACTATAGTTGTTTTCAAGAATCAGGAAGGGAACGTACATAAAATCAAATGGAGACAAAATAAATATTATATTTAAGAAAGAAAGAGTTTAGATTAGAAAGGCAAGATTATAACACATTGTCTACCAGATTTGAAAGAATCATGCAAAATTTTTAAAAGATCAAAATAATCACAGTCAACTTTAGTTTGGACAATTAATTGCAAGCATCTCATGACACTACCAACAGCAATACATAAAGATATTCACTTTCATTTTCATAACTGAATGCAGGCAAACTTTGACAATTACTTAGGTCACAATTGGCATTTTATTATTTTCATTTTCTTGGGTAATGATTTAATCAAACGTCTTAAATTCCTCAGGATTTTTTTTTTTTTTTTACAGAAGAACCATGCAGATTTAATATAAACGCCTGTATTTATATACAGGTTTCTCTTTTTACAACAAAATTTTATTAGCCATGTGATAGCATTTGAAAAGTTAGGACGTATCACATGCATCATTGCCTTAACATATGGCAAAACAGCAACTGCAAGAAATTTGAAGGAAAGAATCTTGGCAGCATGGGAAATATAGCCTCCAGACCAACAACAAGGGAGAGAGGTTAATTGCTCACTGTGACAACCCATGTTCATTGCACTGCTGAGCCCTTGCTCTGTTGCCTTCTAAGAAATTTCAATTTCTAGAGCCTATATAGTTCTTAAGAACATTTATGTAGATTAATATGTACACATACACAAATAGTTGATTATGTATAGTGTACATAATTAGTTATTATTAATAATTACTATAGTATATATACATACTTATGTATCTATAAATATATATACACATATGGCTGAGAACTAATACTTTCTCACTGTCCTTCAGGATGAAAGTAAGAAAGAAAAGATAACACTAAAATGAAACACAAGAAGGGATAAAACACAAGAAAAACATTATCTTGCGTGTCAGCCAGGGAATAAAATAGGACATTGATGACATGACATTGTTTGAAAATACCCAAGTCATTTTGTCTGCTACTAGTAGTAATTACTGAGGACAACTCAGAAACTTAATGAGTGTTAATAATATTATTCCTTCATTTTTGCTGTTCCCTAGTCATACCTATGATGATGACAGTAGTGTTCATTGGCAGGCAGCTTCCTTCTTTTATTCCTGGGGAGAAAGGAAGATGGGAGGAAAGAAGAGAAAAGGACCACAAGTTTCAAATTCTTCAAAGCGAATTACTAGCTATTTCGTGTCTCTGGTGCAATTAAAAATATGATATATGAAAAAGATGTGTGTACTGATTTTTTATTCACAGAATCACAGAATCGTATAGGTTGGAAAAGACCTTTAAGATCATTGAGTCCAACCGTAAACCTAACACTACCAAGACCACCACTATACCATGTCCCTAAGAACCTCATCCAAACATCTTTTAAATACCTCCAGGGATGGCGACTCAACCACTTCCCTGGGCAGCCTGTTCCAATGCTTGATAACCCTTTCAGTGAAGTAAAATTTCCTAATATCCAGTCTAAACCTCACCCAGCACAACTTGAGGCCATTTCCTCTTGTCCTATCACTTGTTACCTGGGAGAAGAGACCGACCCCCACCTCTCTATAACCTCCTTTCAGGTAGTTGTAGAGAGCAATAAGGTCTCCCCGCAGCCTCCTTTTCTCCAGGCTAAACAACCCCAGTTCCCTCAGCTGCTACTCATAAGACTTGTGCTCCAGACCCTTCACCAGCTTTGTTGCCCTTCTTTGGACACACTCCAGCACCTCAATGTCTCTCTTGTAGTGAGAGGCCCAAAACTGAACACAGTATTCGAGGTGCGGCCTCACCGGTGCTGAGTACAGGGGCACGATCACTTCCCTACTCCTGCTGGCCACGCTATTTCTGATACAAGCCAAGATGCCATTGAAAATTAAACATTTCACTAGACTTTAGAATTGAGACTATGAATGCTTTCCCTTGGTGGCATATTTTGGTTAAATGTCACATATTTTCTGATGCTTTTAGTGTCTATTTTTATTGCTGTGGAAGCCAACTATCAGCATCACAGATTGTGATGCTCTCACCACATTTATGAGCCTAATCTATATTTCCACAGACATGTATCATGGCGTTATGTTACACATACACAATGTTAAGATGAGCAGAAAATATTTATTGATATTTATGTGAATGTGTTCTCTCTCTTTTCAGAGACATCATGAAAAGTTAATGCAAAGACTTTCTGAAAGTGAAATAATATTTCTTGAAGAAGGAAGTCTACTTTGAAGCCTGCCTCCGAACTTATTGTAAATCACTCATCAAAGTTTTACTTTACTTGAAAGTACTAACAATGTGTAATTGGTAAATATTTACAACAGAATATTACCAAAGCCATGTAGCAGTTACAAAACACAGTTTCTAAGTCATGTTCATTACTTTGTGGAAGGAGATTCAGCTGTGCTGATTTTTATGGGTCATCTATAGACATTGGAAATTAATGTGGATAATGCAGGGGAGGAGGCAATATTTACCTTCTTTTTCTAGGTTAAACTGATCCTATCCCTCAGAATTCTGCATACTATCATACTTTATTTGGGGTTTCTAACATATTGGTCTCCTTCCTGATTTTAGCACAATTAATTATAAATATATTAGTCATAGACACACTTTAATTTATGGTTAGTGATCTTTTAATTACTGATAGCAAAACAGAAACAGCCTTTTTCCCTCTTCTCTCCACAATATTTGACCATCTATTTTTGTTATGAAGTTCTCTATGAACAACTGTGTAATTAGGCATAACAAACTAAAAGAAATTACATATGTAAATGCTTTTCATGAGATTGTTCAGGATTATCTTAGCCCACTACACTAATTAGTCACAGCAGTATTAAGAAGAAAGTAAAAAAGCATGCTTATCTTTCCAGAATCAGTCCAAGAACAAAGGAGTAACATATTACAGGTTCTAGGTCCTGAAAGAGGAGTTATTATTTCAATGAGAGATATATAAATAAAAGCTACTTTGTTTCTTTCTTTCTTTGTCCAATACATGCTGTCATTGCTTCAACCTGTTCTCTTTGTCTGCTCCAGATTAATTTCTGGCTATCTGCATTCCCAAGGCTTTGAACATGTATAACCACTGGCTACATGCATCATTGTTCCCACCAGGTTATACATAAGGAAAATAAAAAACTAGGTTTCACCGGCAACATAAAAGTTTGCACGCAGTGTTTGAGAATAAGCCCTTGCTCAATACACTAGGAGAAGAAAAACATGGGTCCATGGGATGCCTTTCAGAAAAGGATTTGCTGGACATAGGAAGTTCACTCAACTCAGCAGCTTTTGACTTCTCACAGATAAGAACAAAACCACTAAATAATCTCTAGTAATGACTATGAAAACTTGCTAAATAGTAGAACAGCACAACACACAAATGCAAAAAAAATCACATTCGGTAGTGCTGAAGACTTCTAGTATTTTTATCCAGACAAGCACAAATTCAACAGGTAAGCTACTGAGGTAAACACTGAGGTGAACTAACGTCTTGACTCAGTCCTTTCCTCCAGGCACACATGCTTCTAAGGACATAACGAAAACTGCAGGCAAGACTGAGCTCCGCATTTATCCTGGTGTCCCAGAATCTTCATACATGTGTGTAGAAAAATATACATTTGCAGACCTTAGTATGAACTCACCTAGCCCATATGTTCAGTCAGCAACATATTTTTATTTCATTTCAGCTTATTAAGCACAAGGTACAGTTCTAGCCCTGAAGCAGTCTGATTCCCAGAAGGTTTGAGGTTTTTTTTCTTTTCTTTTTTTCCTGAAAAAAAGTAGAAGAAAATGGATGAAAATGTTCTTGTTAATTAAATCTTTGACCTGTTTCCATCCTGCACTCACCCTCCTGCCAGAGAAAACACTACTGATCGCAAAAGACACAGGTAGAACAATGCAGATCCACAATTTTGATTTTGAAAAGCATGATTTTATTATACCTGTCAATGATGACAGAAATGTTACCCATATTTCTTAAAATAATCTTAAAAGGAATATTGTAAATATTTCCCTTTCCCCTAGACAGCTCTGGACTGATGGTAGAAGGGAATCAGAATATGGAAGAGTTGACAGTCAAAAATAGCCAATATGCTTTCTTAAAATAAGAGAAGTGCAAATGGTGACAAAGAATGAATTAGATCATTCCTTTATCTGTTGTCATAAATGATGGTAGGGTACAGATAAAAGGTTTCTTTGATATCAGTTTTGACTGGATTAGTTTATTAAGACCTCAGTAGAATGCACTAAGTTTCTCTGTGTAGGCAAGCAAATAACCTGCAGAACATTATGACTTTCACTTACTACTGAGTTGGGCTGTCTTTGAACACCATATCCCATTTATCCCTCCCTAAGCAGCCCATCTGCAATGTCAGCACTTTTCCCATCAACTTGCATGAAACTAAAGGCAATGGAATGCACAATGATTTGTTAAATATGTCCTATAAGCAGATATTAATGTGCCATCGTCATGTATGTACTCTGCATTACTCATGCAGCATGTTTATAAATTATATTGTCATCATGAACCTCTTTCATGCACTTTGTTTGTCCTTGCTGTCTTAAAATACACATTGGTTATCAGTCAAAGCTGTAGGAAATGTCCTACAAGGTCATTCACTGCAAAACAGATGTTCATATAATTTGTGGCAACAAATATGTTCTTGTGCTTTATTAAACTAAATATTAGGTAATAAATTAAAGGAAATATCTTACACAGGGTTAATCAGCCTGACTATATGCTGTGTAATTTATTTTACTGTTCAGGGTTTTAAATGTTTTGGGTTTGGTAAGTTGTTCTTTTAACACACACAAAATTACTGTGGCTACGACAATATTTCATAACTACATCTATATATAGATATATCTGTAATAAAAGACAAGTGTTACAGTAACTGTGATTATCCATCAGGACATTAATATGAGCAATTTGCTGATGATCTTTCATGTGTAATATTGAAAAAGCAAATTTTCATTGCCATTTCATACTTGCCATTGCCAAGTTTTACGGAAAGTTTATTCCTGAAGTAAGCAGTAAAAACATGATAAATTTCAGAATAGGTTTTAACCTTTAGGTTGTAATATTTCATTGCCCCTTCCTCTTAAAGAACCCCCTCTCAAAGAACTAAATTATTTAGAAAATTGCTTTTTACCATTAATCTTTGTTACAGAAATTTTTTCAACCAACGTAGAATACACGCAATCCCAAAACTAGGCCAAGATACGAAGCTTCTCCCCACCTCTGTAATAAAATTGTCTTGAGGCATTTTTTCAAAAATTTCTAAGATGTTGCTGTTTATTTTGAAATTTTTTTAAAGAAGTCTTGATTTGAGTTTCAGTGCTTGATGACGCATGCATTAGTGAAGCATTGTCACTTTATGGCTGACATTCCCTCAGTCACTCTGGTTTAATGAGAAGAGAGGACATTTGATATGAGGCTACCACAGGACCTGCTTATGAAGCTTCCATATAACGCACCCCTGTGTTGCAGCACAGTACCACGAAGACTGCATGTGTGCAGTTCTGCCATTTCTTTCCTGCTATAAGGTAGCATATGCCAGGTACTGCTCGTTAGCCTGCTTCCTCATAGCACAGGGAGAAACTGCACACTGTGAATGCAACTAAAATGGAATGAATGCACATGTGCACGCACACAGTTGCTTAAAATGCTCAGCACTCATTTGTCAATGACTTATATGCACTGCACCAAATATGTCAAGGCAGAAACCATAGCAGCAAATTCTACGCTCACTATGCAAGATCTGATATGTCCTTTTAACAGATGAGAGTCCTGTTTCTTAGCTTGTATGTAGAAGTTAAGAACTTCCTATTCACCTCTAAATGAAATTAGAGTTTGACTTATTGGGTGAAGTGCATTGGCCAGATTTATCTAGGATACAAGAGATAGCTCCAAGCAAAAATCACAGTGTAACAGACCTGAAGGTTTGAACACAGAGGACTTTTCACAAACTCCAGAGAAATGCCTTCATCCATTCTTTTAATTCCTGGTATAACATAATCATTCTTCCAGGAGAGTTTGTTCAGTCTTAAGATTTCGACATGCACCTATACTGCTTAAATGAACCCCAAATATTTGGGTGAAGGAATTAAAACATAAATAGTGTATAAAAGCAAATCTTTTCAAATGACTTCTGCCTCTGTAAAGACAGCAGCTCCTGATGAGTTCCTGCAGGCATTTTAAATGCAGCCTTTCTCTCCTTGCTGCCCTACCAAAAGAAATGGTGACGTTCAACATATAAAACTAGTCAAAGGGCATACTGATTCTTACAACCTTTTTCAAAAATGTGGGGCTATGTTTTCTGAAGATAAACCCATGATTCAAAGACCTTACTCAAGCATTAATCTGTCAAGTGGAGTCACAACCTATTCCTGCTTTCTCTGTCACTTTTTATTGAATGACAAGTTATACATACAAAAGGACTTTTTTGCCATTTAAAGTTAAGGACACACAACAAAGGGATTTTCTATGATATTTGTAGACAGTTTTCTTCCACTCTTTTTAGAGGTGTAGTAACGGTAAGCCAAAATTCTCTCTCACTTTCTGTATATGGAGAAGTAAATTGAAGTTGTGATGTGCATGGCAATGGAAGCCAAGTTTTATAACTTCTTTGTACCTGTTAGGTGAGCCCTTCAAAGTCATTCGCTATACACACAGAAATCTGATAAGGTTGACAGGTGCTTCTTATAGAACACAAGGTTAGAAAAGTAGAGATGACAGTGTAAGGAGAGCATGTATACATGCAGAGTCTGCTTCAGTTTCTGCTTGTCCATTAAGAAGATACACATCCACTCTCACTCACTTTCAGGCTTTTCTGTATCTGGTGCACATCTATCTTCAGTATTAGGAAGAATTTATTTTCACCTCTGTCCTGTCTAAAATACCTGGGAGAATCTTCTCCAGGAGTATAAAATATTTGTTTTACATGATGGATTATGATTGGGCATATTCAAAATGCCATCAAGAAGCTAGAAAGAATGGTCTTCACAAGTTTCATTCATTTTCAATGAATGTCCCTCTATTTTACTGACAATTTTGGGTCATCTGGAGCAATTTGGGGTACACAAAGTGATTCATAATAATTTTGGAGGCTCCCTTGAGAACTAGCATATTTATAATGTTATTAGGACTATTCCTGCTAAAGGCACATTTTAATGTCTCTCATAATTTGTTCCTATTTTCTAATTATGTGTTACTAGTTTTCCAGTGGGCTCTTTTTTTCTTGTGTCCTGCACAGATGTCAGGAAAGATAAAGGATACATACATAGACACAGAGTAAAAGCAGACAACTGTCTTAAAAAGATAATTTAATTTTAATATTACAGAAACATACCAAAATCCAGAGATTGTCCTCAGAAAATCCAGAGATTTTCCTCAACAATGGCAAGCAAGAAACAGTCTTCCTATCCTACCTTAGCTTTTGAGATCCTGAAAAAAAATCTAAAATCAGAGGGAAAACCAGTGATTACAAAAGCAGGGGAGAAAACCCATCTACCAGATGAAAATCATTATATGATGCAGATATCATTATAAAGATTTTTCACTGTCTTCCATTAAAAGAAAAAAAATTACCATATCTTCCTAGATTAAATGTTCTCTGGAGCTGATTGTTTTCCTCTTTC
Source organism: Mycteria americana (assembly GCF_035582795.1). Lineage (NCBI taxonomy): Eukaryota > Metazoa > Chordata > Aves > Ciconiiformes > Ciconiidae > Mycteria > Mycteria americana. The sequence goes on along the minus strand of NC_134366.1, from coordinate 114,220,958 downwards.
TTTTTGAATATGAAGCTATTTTTTTCCCTTAAAAAAAAAAGAGATCATACAAATGTTGGTGGAGCAAGCTAGGAGACTATATCACTTTTCAAAAGCTTCTCTCTCTGGACTCTTGGGAAGACCTTGCCAGTACATCCTTTATCTGTGATCTCAGTAGTACCATTATCATATATGAAAGAGCTGATCTTAAACTTTATTTGTATATAAGTGCTATTCTAGAGTTTCAATTGGTTTAAAAATCTGGCTTTTTAGTGAATAGCCAACATTTTTGAAAATTGAAGCCCTGTTGTCCATTAGCTTTTCTACTTCCACAGCTCTTACAGGTAAAAGACAAAGATTATGTTTGAAGTGCTGGCATGGTATGTAATGCCCATCACAAAGGGCATAATAGTGCCCATAAATCATTGCCTGAGTAGTAAACCTTTAAGAAGAAAATCACACTTTTTATTATTTTGTTATTCTCATAATCATTCCATAAATGATAAATGGTCTTTACAGAACACTATAAAGCAAAGTTGGTCTATTTTCAGCTTTACTTTGTATATGCTCACAGTGAAGAAAAACAGTCAGGCAAAACAAAGGTTTGCTTCCATAGTGGAAGCAAAGCTAAAGTATTTATTCAAATGTTTTGTGGTTTGTTTTTTTTTTATGCAGACAAGCAGACAAGATAGACCGTGTTTCATTCCTTTGCCAAAAATTGCAAGTGGTTCATCTAGAAAAAAATACACCTTCAATAGTACTACATCTTTCATTTCTGTGTCAATTAAATTTTCAAGGTTTGAACTCAAAAAATTGTATTGTTTAACATAACTGATATTTCAAGAATTACTAACAGTAATGATAAAAAATAAAGTGCTATGTGTCACATGTAATAGTAAAAATTTAAAAATATAACTAAGCCACTTCTCTTATATTCAGGTTGCAAGAGTTGATCAGGTAACAAAGACAGAGTAAAATTTACACTACCTGACTAAAGTCTCATCAACTGATCTTAAACAATAGTACAAACTTTCATATGAATTAAATTACTGGTCATTGGAATGCAAAAAGTAATCACTGCTACTTTTTTTCCTTTTCTTCTAATAAAATGTGGTAAAAGGACGAATACAAAAACATGAAGCACTTCTTAAAGCATCCTAAAGCAGTGTCTTAATATGGGTAAAGAGCATTTGGGATCAGGACCATAACAATAACTGTTATGAACTCTCTATTTCTATTTTGCTTTTGCTTAAAAATTGGCATGACACAAGTTACTATAGGCCCCAAGTTATTACAAGTTTTTTTGGGAAGATATTTAAGTGGATTTTGTGCTCAGTTGTGGCTGAAGAATATAAAATTTAGCACTCTGAAGTATCATGCTTCTGGTTTGCTCTGCTCCTCAGCAATCAAATATTCATTATTTTGCTTTTTACTCAGAGCTATAGGATTAAATCAGCAACCCACCACGTTCAAAAGCATCAAAGCTCAATATGCTAATTCCTGGATACTACTAAACTTTGAAAAATGAGAGACATTAATGTAAATTGCCTTTGATGTCAATGTAAGAAATGTTAGAGTTGAAAAATGCTTATGTAATTGATTAATTATGTCTCAGTTGAACTTCCATGTGGTCAAGGACTAAGACCTGAAGGAAGATATGGTATTCCTCTCTGTCTGTTGTTCCACTGAACAGCAGTGATTAAACTATGTGAACTGACTAAAATTTCTGTATTACTTACTATCCACCTAAAAGAAGCTGAGCACATAGTTTCTAAAGCATTATTTCAATTTTTAATTGTAACCTATTGCTCCTTTCAGGCAAAGAGCATAAAACACAGTGAGTAAATACACTAGAATATTCTGTAATGTTTTGAATGACTTATGAACACCAGCTGTTGCTGGGAAAGTTTCCTTTATTCTATATAATGTGAGATAAAATACTTGTTAAAAATACAATCATAAATCCAGAGTGTTCTATTTTTTCTGCTTTTTGTGGTAAGTGGAGCATCTCATATGATCAATAGACAAGAATATTGAGGGGATGTGATTTTGCATTATAGCGTGGCAGTAGGGCAAAGTTGCTAACTGACACTGTTGATCTATGGGACTATCTGGTGATATGGATTTTAATAATCTGAATCTGTAATTAAATTTAACATTAATATGCAGGTCAAACAAGTCGGTCACCACTGTCCTTATGTCCTTGTTTTCATTTAAGTTTTTAAACCATATTGGGAGAACAGATTTTTTTTTTTTAAAAATAGAATCATCACCAACATTACTTGTAGTTCTCAAATTGAACAGATATATCCTTCACTGTCCGAAAACCCTCTCAACTTCTGAGCCTATCAGTACACAACACAATCCAAAATGTATTTGACAGATGACAAAGGTGTGAGACAACTTTTGTTTATTGCATTCACCAGGGATGATGATGATTTCCAAACATAAGATTTGTTCTTAAATAATGTTTCATCACAGAAAATTAAATAAATTCATTTCCCTGTGTATAAAAACAGGGAGGGCCATCAAAGAGACCCAAAGTTATTCTCAAAAAAGGAAAGAGAGTAATTCCACTCTTTCCTTCTCCCCTGGAAATAATGCTATTTCCATCCTTTTCTGTAGAATTCTCTCATGTGTTTCTAGCTTATAGCTCTCTGTTACTCTCAGGTTTCATTTACCTCCAAAAAGAGGTGGAACAGAGATTTGGGAGCCAAAAAGCATAGTTCAAAATACTTCTTTCACAAGACAGACTAACAGGATGAAGAGATAAGGGCTGTTGATATGCAGCATAACAGGGTTTTTATGATAATTTTGGAGACATATTATTCATAAGGCAAAATCAAGAATTGCAGATGTTTACAGGTAGTTGATGTATAAAAAGTGAAATTTCTAGTCATCAAACATGGAGAAGTCTATGCAGCATAATGCAACACAAACTATTTATAGGTAAAGTGGTAGGCCTGTCAGGTACAGCAGCAACACAGTGCATTAATTAGTCCAGGCTGGGCTACAGTCATGCAGTTCTAGGACAGAAGTTAAACTTGTTTATTGTTAGTCTGGGAATTCAGTTTTCACAATGTGTGGATACTGTGAAAATATCTCCTTAGATTATCAATGAAGGATGGTAAACCAATCATTTTAGTTAAGAACTAAAGATATATTATTTGACAAACTAGAAGTTAAAATTCAAATAGATCAATTACTAAGCCTAATTCCTTCTGTACTTCTTGTCACAAAGAAAAACTTCTGTATTTCTTAAATAATTCAGTGAATAATTTGCTGTCTATGATTGTAGATTTCATAATATTCAGATAACTGCTACAAATAAATCACATTAATTATGTTTGCCTAAGGTATTAGCTTTTAACTTCTTAGAGTATTGCTTTCCTTTTGATATAGAGCAAAGAAGGTTCTTTTATGAGAATAAACATGCCAAGTTTCTATCAATTCCTAGTTTGGTGCTCACTAACAACAATCAGACAATATCAAAAGTTGCACCATTGCTTTCTCAGAAACACTAGAAAGACAAATCTGCACGAAACTCTTACATTGCATCATCTACCAATTGTGATCATTTTACGAGCTTTTCTGTTTAAAGCTTAGCCAACCAAATTATCCCTTTGTAACCCAATCCATGGCCTCCTGTTGATGCCTCTCTTTTCTTTTCGGACCACTAGGGTTTTACTCCTCACCAGTGTAACCCAAAGTTCAAATTAAATCCAAAGCCTTGCCTCCAGACGAGAGATCTTTCACTACCACAACTCATTAGTTCTTGGCAGTTAAAAAGGAAATAATGGCATGGAATGGAATTTAGGCCCCTGCCCTGCCTTGTATTCCAGTCCAGCTCTCTTCGGGCAACTAAAGTCCACATCTAAATAACCTCTTCTTTCCATTGTTACCTCCTTTTAATCACATTTCAGAATTCTCTAATGTTCTGGGGCTTTGAGTTTTCCTGTAGGCTTTTCCCAAGCTGTAGCTGATGGGTATTGCCGAGGCAGTTGGCACCCTTTCTATTTCAGTCCATGTCAGACATTCTTATTCATTCCCTTATAGGTGGACCTTATTCTAACTTTCTTTTGCTGCTACAGACACAGGTCTATATAACTCTCAGAATAGAACTATAAATTAGCACTACTACATGTGGATTTCATAAAAAGTAGTTGAAGAATTTGTTTAGGATAGCAGGGAGTAATTTTGCCACCTAAACTAGACAGTGAAATAGTCACATCAAAACTGTGGGGAAGAAAAAGTGCTTCTAAAAGTAGGATATTATGCTACTTGGTAGGCATAGATTCCACGAACATGGTAACATTCTTTGTATAAGCTGAGCTGTGCAACTGCATTTTACCAGGAGACTAACTGAAAAGCTTTAATATTACTCTGTTGCATGCAATATATAGCACATTCATTTTATGGACAAAATAAGAATATTTTTCATAAAGGGTGTATTTTAGGGAATGTTAGCATCTAAATATCACTGCCAAATCACCGGGACTCTGTTATCTTGTAAGCTTATCACCAGCAAAGCAGACAGAAGTGGTTTTGCCCTGTGAATATTAAGATTCCAAACAATATCTTCAGCCTTGTTTAGCATCCCTTTTATGACATGTTTATTTCTCCAAATCTATTTGCCCTAACCTCTTATGACAGCCTGGATTGCAGCCCTGTACTTGCAGAATGACCTCTACCGCTGCTGTGGGAATTGATTGGCAGGTTATCACATGCGAGCAACCTGGCACCAACATCCTGCTCAGGACTAAGCCCGACACATCTGGCCCTGGACTGGTAGCTGAAAGTTGCTCAAAAGTTGAATTCTGGGCTGGGGAGAAATAATAATGACAGAGACAGTTACTACCAACTCTGTGAAAGACTTTTTCTGATCTGTTTATTAATATCATAAGGAGTGTCATTATGAATTTTTAGCAAGGACCTTGGACTTAAGAGAAACTTCCAATATATATAGTGACATCTAATTTTTTATAACTGTGGCAAAGTGCAGTCTTTAAGACAATACAAGGTGATGACAAAACATTAATGGTGGTTAGTGAGTAATATAGTTTATAATAAGTCTCTAAGATTTCTGACATCAAATAATAGTTCTAGCTAGTAATACCATCAAGACACAATGCCTCTTACTACCCTTCATAAAGGAGAAGATTGCTTGCATCATTTCACTGATGATATTAAATCGGATTTGTTTGTCAAATATGTGGAAGATCTTCAGCATTTGGCAGCTAATAGTAAGCATTAGCATTCTAGAATGGTTGCTGGAATGGAATGCTGGAAACAACAACAACAAAACCCTTTCTCAATTAGACATCTAAGTGAAAAAGCTTGCTTGGCAAAATCCAGTGCCCATATATTAATGTAAATAGCCATTACAGAAACTTTCTTTATTGCTGTTCTCATGAGATCCAACAACACAAATAACAAAGATGTGCCAACTGTTCTCTACTAGGATAATGTAACAGCCAGAAAAATAATGCATGAAACACCATTGTTCCCACAAAAGCTCTCCTATATATAAAAATAAAATGCATTTGTATTTTACTTTTACACCATAACAGTCTTTTGTGCCACTATTAAGTTTTTCAGTCTATGATTGATAGCGTGATTCCCTGGATTTAGTAAAGTGTGCCAAGCAGAAGAGCAACAGAAGCATCACTAGGAGTATGTCCTGGTGGAGAAGGACCAGGAGGAAAGGATAAAATTTAGGTTTTACCTTTTTTGAGACACAAAAGTATTTTAAATAACTTACATTGGCACCTTTCCAAATATGTCCCAAAATGATTATTAAATTGTATTTTTAATAATCTTAGGAGAAAGAGAAAGAATACTAAAAAGTGTCCAAAAGCACATCTAATTAGCTGAACTTGTCCCTGTTCTGAAGTACATGCTCACAGATAATCTCTGCTCTCAACTTTTGAAACTTTATTGCACCAGAAAAAGAAGGAACATGACTATGCATCTAAGAGATCTCTGTCTTCATGCGTCCTCCCTTGTTTTACCCCTCTAAGAAACTGGTATCAGGGAAAGAGTATCCATGGATTTTTAAGAAATATCTGTGCTCAGATCAGAACATTAAAAGAAAAAAACTTGCTTTGTCTTTCTCTTTGCTAAATGTTTACAAATAGTTAATGACTTAGTCCTACATTCTTAGGTATACTTATTACACTTTCATAATTAAGTACATTAAGATGTAATTTATCATAAATGTATTTCTTATAAAGGTTTTTACAAAATCGACAAGTGAGATCTATTTCACTTTCTTTGACGGAGTTTCACTTGAGAAGCAATCTATATTATTCTTAATACAAGGCACATTTTAAAAAACAGTAAGTTAAAGTTGATTTAGAAAGTGAGTGTTAGATTTCTGAAGCTTATCAACCACAATTATCCACTGCATCTTTTACATGTCTTGGCACCTGTTTTGTACAGAAATTCTGTATTTCTGTTTGGGAGTTTTATACAATATCAATCCTCAAGGTTAGTAAGCCCTGTGTTAGACCTAATCAATGTGTTTGTTGAGGGAGGTTTTTATTTATTAGTGTACCTCATCTATAAATACTTCACTAGATAGACAAAGAAGTCTCTTACAAAATGTTCCGTCATTTTGGAGTTGGGGACCTGGCTAAACAGCGTATTGTAGTTCACATGATGCACACAAAATAACACTAGGAACTCAGTCTTCCAGGGTTACTTTTTACTTCTTATGCTTTAGAGTAGCTAGATGACTATAAATCTATAGCTTGGTGACCTGGATTGCAAAGCCAGGCTTTCTGCTCACTGCACGCATGTATGCCAGGTAAGAAATTAACTGACATCAGGCAGCAATCAGAAAAGAATATTCTGGGAAAAGCATGGAAGTTCCACTATTCCACTTCCCTTTTTTTCAGGTATCTTAGCCATCATTTGCCCCATAATTGAACCACTGAGAGAAGGAACAAGTTCTCTTAGCCTTTGCCTATTTATCTTGATACCAAAGAGAAACCAAATTCCTGAAACTCTGTAACAATGGGTATTTGTTGCAAAATTGAGTTCTTAGTTTATCATCAGAGACAGCTCAGAAAACAAGGAGCGGGACAGGATTGGGCATGTGGTGAGAACAGAAGGGGCAGATGGGGCCAGGATCATCATTAGAAAATTTGGCAAAGATATTTAATTTTGTGTTTATTTGTTTTAAATACCTAAACCCAGAACTGTGTAGAAGTGAGCATCTGGGAGGAGACAGATGGGGCAGGGTGAAAGGTACAGCTGCCAAACCTTAGGAAACAATAGAGTTACTTCTAGAGATACTGCTTGAAAGAGGAATTCTGAGGAAAAAATGTGAGGAAAAATATAATGCAACAAGTCATGTAGAAATACAGAGAGGAGAAATGGGAAGTTTAAGTCTTGCATTGCTGAAATGTGAGCTGTGTTGCTCCTGCCATTTAGACTGTGCAAAGCTCAGATTACAAACTGTCCTCTGGGTGAGGAGATCAAATATTACAACTCTGCTCACTGCTTAAATCAAAGTGAGCTCTTGAATGGTCAGGAGAGTGTCCTAAACATTAGGCTAAATTCTCTTGTACAAACAGCATTTAAGCAAACCTTCCAAAATCAAGCTGTGTCAACAGCACAGACTAAGAGAATTCCATAAATTATACATTATAGAGTGGTAGTTAGAAAAGTCTTCTAAATGTGGGAGATTTACATTCAGGTAGAGGAATATAAAACTCGGTATCCCATATAATTTGATAATGTTTTAAACAAAGAGCTGTTGATTGAAACATGGAATATGGCCATTCTGCAGACTGGCAAATTTAAGCATTGTTTATGAGGCTTCAGATGATTTATTCTGATTTTTTTTACCTGCATCCTTTGTTTTGGCTTTAGGTGTCAAAACCCCCTCCTCCCAAGTTTTAGAAAATAAAATGATTCACTGGGAAAAACAAAAAAGGCAATAGTTTTCTGAATATGATCTGGCAGCAAAAAAAAGTCTCTCAGAGAAGGCATAAGGCTGTAATAGTTGCTGCCTTTATTTACCAGGGAATACAATGCTAGCCAATAAACTGGGCTGGCTGAGTTTGGATGCTTGGGGTAAAGGTAACCTAGAGATATTTTTACCACATCTTCCATAATAGTTACTCCAATTCCTGGTAGAAGAAGACAGAGCTTCTCTCCAGGACAGAGCACCTCAAGCAACACAACAGCAAAAACCTGATATAAGCAAGCAGAGAATTTGCATGGTAACATCTTTATGATACATGAACTTTCAAAGAAGGATCCCTTGGGATCATCTGAGCATATGTGTAGTCATTCTTCTTTTATGTACATAATCCTGCTCTGTGTAAATTTATCAGCATCATGCTTGAAAGCAAGGAAGAGCTGTTAGGATACTACACTAGAATTACCAGGTGTAGGATACTACACCAGAATTGCCACTGCAGTCACAGGAGCCCCAGGGATTGTGCAGTTGGGCTTGTGTTAAACCAAAAGCTAGTCAGTTCATGCATAGCATCATCTGCCTCTGGTTTCCAATCCCAAAGCTGCTGGAATAACAGGAATTATGTACACCAGCCACAAGATTTTTTTTTTAAAGGTACACTTCAAGAAATCTATTTCTCTCTAAATACTTAGAGGAGAGGCATAACTGTAGACACCAGTAGGAATATGAAGGTAACATAGCCACAAGAAACAGCCACTCCATGGTACAGCACATCTGTAGATCAGTATTAAACTTTTATTTAGAAACAAACCCCACATTTTTCAGCAAGTATGTTGCATATTGAGCTATTTTACTAGCTGAAGAAAATCATATGAGAGCTTGTCTGCTCTCAGACGATTTAAGAACTAAAAATAAGCATAAACATGAGAACACTTAATTCTGAATGACTGATGTCATACCTATTGACAGCATGACATCCCTATTCATAGTTGCATTTGATTTTTATGAAGGAATAGATTTTTCTATTGTACTATAATTACTGAAGGTAAGTCAATTATCTACTATAATTTTTTAATATTGTCTGCTTGTCTGTTATAATAATTTACTATCATATATTACCTCTTAGTCTTCTTTTCCTATAATCTTATCCGGGTGATTCAAAGGTCAATGTTTAGTTAGCTAAAGCAACTACTTAAATCTAGAGTAGAAAACTAAAAATCTTTTCTCTCCTGTTGGAATTCCATCTCAGCTGAGACATATACAAATTCAATTTTTTATTACTTTTTTACTTAGAAATTTTTCATAGAAGAGAAATTGCAAAAAAGTTTCAGTTCTGAAATATTATAAATGCACATCTATTAAGTCTAAGCATTTTGATGTTTTGTAAAACAAATTTGTGGGTTTTTTCTGCCATGAAAGTAACATCTTCTAGTAGTGTTAAAAATACTACATCACATAACATTCTGTGTATTCTGAGAAGAGTTCATGTCAGGGTGTGTAAGATGTATGGAAGAAGTGGAATCATCAGTTCAACTCTTAGAATAAATATATTTACAACATGGTTTAATGTTGCTCAGTATTGACATGTGCTGGAATTAGGCATTTCAGGACATTTCAACAGATCATTTTGCTTATGTGAACTGAGAGGCTGAATGAGTTGAAATTAATATTTCCTTTTTATTTTCTCAATTGAAGATTTTCAAAAAAGTCAATGGTTTTCCAGGGAAAACATTAAAGTATAGGCACTCCTTTTTTTCAGAACTGTTTTCAATGGAAAATTCTTCAACCTTCACCCTTAAAATTTTTTTTATATATACTCTTTTGGAGAACAATTTCATAGAATTTTGCACTCGTGCTGTTTGGGTTTTGGTGTTCTAAGACTAATTTTTGTTCTCAGAGGTCAAAATTGAAAAAGTCACTATCCTTCTTTGATGTTGATCAGATTGGTTATGCATGGACAACCTTATTATATATGGTAATAATAATTTATGATAAATGTCAGAATATATGTTTTATAGTTATACATTTTTCTACTTAATTTTCTATTTCAATAATGAAGTAGATATTCTTGACAATGCTTCATTTCTTCCTTTGTCATATTATAGTTTCACTTTTCTTTCCCTCTGCCTGTCTCTCATAAATTTTGTCAATTACCTCAAATATTGTCACCTGCAAAAAAGAAACACTGAAAGCAATTTAGCATAACAGGAGTTTTGTATGTTCTGAATACAGACTGTTCTTTAGTGGATGATAAATTAAGTTCATAGGATGAATCACAGAAAAAAGAAGACTCAAAAGTTTTAAACATTTTATTTTTTTAAAATGTCCTCAAAAAGTCTGTTCAATATGAAACACAATAGCTTTCTCTGCCTTCTGTATGCTATTAACTTTTGTGTGGGCATATGTATAATTTTACAAATTTCGACAGGAGATTTGGAGAACAGGTCAAGGTGACAGCAACTCTGTTATATAATTTCCATGACAAAACTCTAAACCACATCAAAATCAGCTCTTGAGCTTTTATTACAAATTAAAAAAAAAACACAAGTAAATTGTCTTTTGTGTGCATGTTTAACCTGAAGTGTTAAACTTAGGAACATAAAGACACAGAAACTTTTCTTATGAAACCACCAAACCATTTAAGCACAATAGCTTGTCTCAGGAAACATATAACACAACCCTTTCTCAGGTACAGCTCTCCTTCCTCTCTTTTCTTCCTCCCCCCAAAGTGGCTGAGTCAACTGCCAAAAAAGGATGAGGAGAAATGATTCATAGAATCACGGAATGGTTTGGGTTGGAAGGGACCTTTAAATATCATCTAGTCCAACCCCCCTGCCACAGTCAGGGACACCTTCCACTAGATCAGGTTGTTCAAAGCCTCATCCAACTTGACCTTGAACAGTTTCAATGATGGGGCATCCACAACATCTCTGGGCAACCTGCTCCAGTGTCTCACCACTCTCATTGTAAAAACTTTCTTCCTTATATTCAATCTAAACCTACCCTCTTTTAGTTTAAAAATGTTGCCCCTTGCACTGTCACTACAGGCCGTAGTAAGAAGTCTTTCTCCATCTTTCTTGTAAGTCCCCTTTATAGAGTGGGCAGCACTCTGGGCAGCATCCCTATATTCTTCCCAAGGTACACATTCCTGGTTCCACTGTCTGTGCATTTTCTTCTTATACTTTATTTCGGCCAGGAGGTCCTTACTCCGCCATGCTGGTCTTGGGCCTTCCTTGCCTGAATTATTACACGTGGGAATTGAGAGTTCTTGCGCTCTAAGAAAAATGTCCTTAAAGAGCTGCCAGCTCTGTTCAGCCCCTTTGTCCCTGAGGGCAGTTTCCCAGGGGGTCTCATCCACTAATTCCTTAAACAACTGAAAGTTTGCTCTCCTAAAATCCAGCATCCTGACTGTGCTCTTCACCTGGCACATATCCCTCAAGACTGTGAATTCTAACAGGGCATGATCACTGCAGCCAAGGCTGCCACCACTCTTGACATACCTAACTAGTTATTCTGTGTTGGTGAGCAACAGATCTAGTAACACTTCTCCTCTGGTCAGGCCGTCTATCACCTGGATTAAAAAATTATCCTTGACTCTCTCCAAGAGTCTCCTGGACTGCTTACAGCTTGCTGTGCTGCTTTTCCAGCAGTTATCAGGGTAATTGAAGTCCCCTAGCAGGATCAGAGCCTGCAAACGTGATGCTTCCTGTAGTTGAAGTAAGAACGCTTTGTCAACATCCTCCTCTTGGTCCGGTGGCCTGTAGTAAACACCACCCACAAGGTTTCCTTTGTTGGCTTGGCCCCTAATTTTTACCCATAAGCTCTCAAGCTGTTCATTGCTGTTTTTCAAAGACAGCTCTGTACAATCAATCCATTCTTTCACATAGAGGGCAACATCCTCACCTCTGCTTCCTTGTCTGTCCCTTCTGAACGGTTTATAGCCATCAGTTGCAATGCTCCAGTTGTGCATTTCCAGTTGGTGCAAACACCACGTTTCAGCGATAGCAATGTAGCTTTCTACCTGCATAATAGCTTCCAGCTCCTCCTGCTTGTTACCCATGCTGTGGGCAGCGGTATAGAGGCACTTCAGCTGGACTATTGACTATGTCACCTTTTTAGAGGAACACGGTCTAATTCCTTTGAGGCATTTCACAGGTGTTTCCCTGTTGGTTCCTAATACATCAACAGCCCCTGGTTCTTCTCAAAAAATCTTGACATACAAGATACTAATAGGCATTGATTCCTTAAGAAAGAAGCAAAGGATCTCACCAGTGTTTAAGAAGGTTTGGAATTTAAGGTTTTATATAACGATGTTGAGAGCTCTATGTATTACCAGTAGCTCAAACAAGTATAAAATGATTTTTAAAAGGTGAAAACCCTTACACTATATGGCTAGGTAAATCTTAAATATAAATGAATAAACATACAATTTATAGTGTCTCCAAGTCCTTTAATTTCCTTGTAATTGGAAAGCAAACCCAGCAATTAAAAAAAACAAAACAAACCAACCAAACAAAAAAAAGCAACAAAAAAAAAACCCAAGACTTGTTGGATCGTGTAGTTTAGGCTTGAAAGAACAAGATCAATTTGAAATGTTCACATGCTTGTTCATCCTCCCTATGAAAAATACAAACGGAATGAAGGACATTTACATGAATTTTAGTAATTCCATTAAAAGTTTTATACAACACTGGAATTAATCATGGATCACGTAGTTTAGGCTTGAAAGAACAAGATCAATTTGAAATGTTCACATGCTTATTCATCCTCCCTGTGAAAAATACAAACAGAATGGATGTTTACATGAATTTTAGTAATTCCACTACAAATTTTTATACAACACTGGAATTAATCATATTGTCTAAGGTGGCTTATTCTAACAATTTTGAAATGTATGGCTCTGCAAATATGATTTCTTTTAAATACGACACTTGAAAGGAAAAATATTTACTTCACTTTTTTTGAAAAGGACCAGAAGAAAAAAGGTTAACAATGAAATATGCATAAGCACTAACACAAACTTTCTCCCAGCATGTTCTATTAGCAATTTTTTTGATGTCCTATTGAAAGAACATTTGACCCAGACTTGAACTCATATCTATTGAAAGTGATGATATATTGCAATAATCTGGAAGCATGCTGTGGAAAAACTCAAAAGCTGAAGGAGAAAGCTGGCCCCATTTTTTTACTTTCTGTGAAGACAGAACTAAGGATGGATTTTTCTGCTAAAGCTTAGGGGAAGAAAAAGAATTTTTGAAAGCTCAAAACTGAAGCAAAATCTGAACTCTTACCTCCCCGAACCTGAAAAAGAGTCAGAAAAGACCTGTGAAGGTTCAAAACTTATATCCTAAGGCAAGTTTCTCTTCTAATATTTGTCAGCTACAAAAGAAAAATAATTTTCATAACAAATGAAGTTAGGTGAACCAGACAGTTTTAGGTATGTGATGATGTTCATCACACATTACTCAGTTATTAGCACCTTAGAATTCAATCCTTTCTTTCAGAGTGTCCTATTTAATTTCAGGTTTTAAGATCATGGTAAGAAGAGCAACCATATATTAAAAGATAAAGAAATATTTTTTAAATATCTGGCTAGAAATGTCAAGTGTTTCTGTTTCCCTCATGTATCCAGCCCTTTGGTAGGCAGACAATAAAGCTGGGTTAAAAAGAAAGGGAAGGTAGAGGAATGAAATGGGCTAGAAAATGGAAGGTCTAACAGAGAAGAAAAAAAAAAGAAAAAATCAGTTAATAATAATAATAATAATAATAATAATAATAATAAAAATAAAAATAAAAATAAAAATAAAAATCTAGAGTACTTTGTAGAAAAGTGAAAAGGGAGGGAAGAAGAAAAAAATTTTTTAAAAAATGGGAGGTTGGATGAAAAAACAAAAAGACCTAGTCCTAGAAAATTGGAAGAAGCGACCAAAGAAAACTGACAGTTCCCTGAAATTATCAAAATTAGTTAGTTCTTAATATGAGCAACTGAGAGACTTAGGCAATTAGCATAGAATTATACCTCTCAAGATTTTATACATATGGCTGTCATATAGTTTTAGCCATGGAAAGTCTAACACTGTGCATAGAAAGTAGTTCAAAACTATCACTTGATGTCAACTGCAGATTTTACGAAACTATTTTGTTCTCAGTAGTGATGCATACAGTGCATGCTACAGCACTCAAGTGCTACCTACTAAATTGCTAATACTGACTCACCCAATGACTCCCCTAATACAAAGGTAATTGAGGTTTTTGAGGAAGGTCGATGAAAGAGCGCACTAAAATTCAGGGGATCTGGTTAAACTTTTGGAATGATCTCATGCAAAGGCAGTTAACCACTTCTACTTTAACAACTTCTTCCCTTATCTCTAATCAGGCATGATATTTTCCTTCCTTGAGCACTTTAAAACCTAAGACTACGTACAGCTATTGTCATGTGCCTATGTGCAGCTAACAATATGCATAAAGTGCTCACTTATCTTTGAATTTTACCAGTGTCAATATAGAAAGAACTAGTCTTATTTTAAAGTAATTTACCATTATTTTTTAAAAATAAGAAAAAAATAATTGAAATAGAAGTTCTTGCACTGTTTTTTCTTATTTCATGAAATTGTGACAAGCTATACAGCAACAACATTTGTCCTCCATATTACTACGAGCCTTGTCTAGCTAAATGTGCAAATAAATATGCAACACAACAGGATCCAGATAAAGCATGGAAAAAAAACCCAAACAAACCAAATCCATCAGAGACATGGTTACAATACATTTAGTATCTCCAGTCATTTCAATCTTTCCATACAGGAGAAGAAGAGGTCCCAACAGCAGTTTCAGGAATCGCTTTTCCTTGAAAATATGTTTCTCATGTGGCTGTTGCAATCTTCTGTACTCCAGAAAAATTTGATCAGAGTATCAGAAAGTTAATTTAAATATCATACACTCAGCAAAGGCATTCCCTACCAAGATAGCAAGGATATATCCTGGGGAAAATTTTAATTAAAATTAAACCGTGGCAAACAGACAGCAGGATGCACTTATTCAGTATGAACAAAGCACTTGTTTGACAAAAAAAATCAAAAAAAGCATTTCAGCCCCCAACCTGTCACACATACAAGCTTTTACTAGTGTGATTGATGGTAAAACAGTTTGATTTGCTTGGTCATAATGCACAATATATTCTAGCTAAATATATGGCCAAGTAGATGGCTGGAGCATAGGACAGGTAAGGCCTTCTGGACAAAGAAGTGATTTGTCTTCTCTGAGAACAGAACATGCTAATCTGTGGAAAACTATGTGCAATGCAAATGGTGTTAAACAGTTTGAAAGAGGAATCACGAGAAGGGCACAAGCATCAAGTGTGCAGACTGAGACATTTCCAAGGCACTAGATCGTAGCATGGAGACAACCCAAAGATTGAAACTCTGGAGGGACTGGAAAGGCACGTCATGAAGCTTCAAAAGTTAGCACCCATCATAACTGTAGCAGGGAATGCAAGGATAGGATGGTAGCAGAGGCCTTGAGAGTACAGGCACAAGATGAGACCAGAGGCCCAGCTGGTAGAAACACAAATCACAGAATATCTTCTCAACCTTCAGAGCCAGATAAAGTTGGTTTCAGGGCATAAAAGGGCATAACAGTATATGCAAAACAACTCATATTGTAAAAATGTGAGGGCAAAAGCAAGAAGGTATAAAAAATAGTTGCAGCCTCTACAAAATGTGAACAAATGAAGACCACAGAGTGGAATTTCTCCTACTTTTAATGGCACCATGCTTCACCAGCACCACTGCACATCTACAGTAAATCCTCCCTCAGAGCACTGCTTTTTGATTCGTCATTGTCCACATTTTGCTACCAAAACTAAGGAATCATATGTAAAGTATTATTTCTTATGACATTGATAGCTTAAATACATTAGAATTTTTAAAAGCAACTTGTGTGCATGTTGCTTTTTGCTCCAATCTTCCCATATGACAAGGTGGTTAATACAGCAGCCCAAAGTCAGAATCAAGTTGGATGCAATACAGCCAACAACAATAATTGGATGAAAATTAGATCCGTTAACCTCGTGGCCTTCAGCCACAATAGAATATTCTACTTCCACTTTTTCTGGGACAAGAAAGACTGATGACACTCCACACTTGTCACTGCTTCTGCATTGCACTTCTGAAACTCACCAGTTGTGTCACTTTTGGTAGTGGAGAAGTTAGTCCAGATTCTGAGTCCAGTTTAACCTGTCAGGTAACTGTACACTTCATCAGGGCAACAAAGCCCATTATTTCAAAGTAGGTTTGGTCACTAAAGAGAGCAAAGACTTCTCATCTTTTTCCTGTATGGATGGTACTTTGAGAGATGCCTGGGTTTTTTGGTTTTTGTTGTTTGGTTTTTTTTTCCACTGGAATGTGGTGGATTTCCAGCCAGACAGAACAATGGACCTGACATAACAACCAATACAGTCCTACAGGAGATAATATAAACCCAAGACATTTCTTCATTGACAAAGATGAGCTCAAATCTTTCCAAATTAAGCAGGGAAAACAGAAATGAGTGTTCCTTCTCTCTGCTGTTCAAGTACTACTTCTCACTCAAGCTGGGTAACAAACTGGATTTACTAAGGCAAATTCAGTCTTTATTTCTTTCCTGTTCCAGAGTAGGAAAGCTCCCTAAAAAGCGTGTGGTGATGTTTAAACTAAAAACTTATGAAAACCTCATCTCAAGATCGATGGCACTATATTACCCATAGGAGAAATTCAAACAACCTATTCTTTTTGTAGACTTGGCAGGGGGGGAGGGAGAGGAAAACCCTTAAATTAGACATCTCTGAGAAACGAATATAACATAGCAAAACAACACAACAAATTTAAAACCTAAGAGAAAACAGTATTTCCTTTTCCTTTCTATTTTGCCACATGTACTTTATATCTCCTGGGAAACAGCTGAATATTATTTAAGGAAAACTGTTTTCTTTTTCCTCTTTTTAAAAATTTTTATTATTCATAAAGACAACAACAGATTAAAAACTGAATGGTTATTATGGTCCATAAGGATCATCATGCAAATTAACCTAAGAAGATTAAAGTCCCTGAGCTTATATTATCCAGGTTGAAGATGCATTACTGCTAGTTTTGATTATAAGAAATGATAAACAAATAGGAAGACAATCTGTTTTCCAAGCTGTTTAGGACTCCCTCTCTTTCTTGGCAAGGAGTTGACTGAAAAGGCAAAAATTCTGCCCTTCTCTTCACTTTATGTAATAAATAAACAGGAGGGGATCTAGATCTAATCCCATACCAATCTCATTGTTTTAAAGTAGAGGAAGGGTGTTTACGGTGCCAGTTTCTTGAGGATGTTTCAAAATGTGTCAGCATTATTTGAAAATTGCTGCAATATTCGCCTGTGGAAAGTAGACTTGTATAGCAATGGATTATCCAGACAAAATAAATGCAAGCATAATTCTGCACTCTTGCAGAAATGTCATACATTAGCATATGAACTTGCAAACTTCAGTAATTGTTGTTCTACATTTAGTAAAAGCTGTTATTAAAAAATCAGACAAAAGGAAGGAATTTTTCAAGTTCTTGAAAATAATACTCCATTTTTAATTTTTATTTCATTTACTTCAACACAATTCTCTCGATCTTGCGGTCTTACTCTACAGAACAGGTCACCTCTTGCAGTCTTTGCCTTTCTTTTTGTAACAAACATATTACGAGGTAGGAGAATATTTTCATAACTTTTATTATAGCCTGTAGGACTTCCTTGTAACCTGAGGCAGAACAGAACCCACTGGGTTGTGCTGGGGACAGTCTGTGTCCTGTTTGTGAATCCAATTTCTTTTCTTGTTTAAAAGGGTAAGGGAACTTTCTGCTGATAAAAAATGTATTTCAACTCTTGTTGGGATTGCTTTTATCAGCAAAACAAACAAAATTGAAATAAAGAAAAAAGAAAACTTTTTTTTTTAAGTACTCTGAAATCCTCCTGTTTATTTCATCTAGATGAAATAGAATTAAGTAAATGAACCTCAGGTCACAGTAAACCAATCCAAATCCATTAGGTGTGACTTTACTCCCATTGCATAATACTTCACAGAAAGACAAATATCTTCTTGCTTTCCTAATTTATTCTGCAGCACAGAGGTAGCCATTCTTACTTCATCCTACCTGGATATTGGGTTCTTTTACTTTTCAGATCACTTATTGAAGAATAACATGGAGACAGCACAGCCACCTGGCAGTGTAGAAAAAAAAATTAAAATAAAAGCTGTGATCATGTAAGTGAATTATGGATGCCAAAGCCCTCAAAAGCTGTTTCTTTAAAATTATTTCTGTCTCATCACTCAGAAACAAAATTTATTCCTTTTAGACTAATTTTTCATTGCCTCAGTTGCAGAAATATTGCAAGTATGTAGCTCAGACACAGAAATAGCTCATCAGATTTGATCAGGTGACAGATTATTTAGGAAAAACTTGTTGAGCAGGAGCATAGATACCTGGAGAAACATGAATAGATCTTTTGTCACCTTTTCACAGGTCATCCCTCAATTCCCAACACATATCTGTTCCCCCGGGGAACTTCTTTTCCTCAGTATTTGTAGTTGTTAGACCAGAGAATCTCCTGCTTAACAGTTATGATCGAATAAGGAATTATCAGCAATTTAACACTTCAAGATAGCAAAGGCAAGTGTGTACCTCAATAAGCAATGCAAATGACTAGGTTTCTGAATGCCAGACTGTAAGGAAACCTCTTCATTATCGTACTGATTCTATGGTAAACAAGTTTTGTTTTGCAGGTGAAAAGGCAAGTGTAATCTTCAATAAATTCTTTCTGCAAAAATGAGTTATAATCAGAGGTCCAAACTAAGAGGTAGGGGAAGGATTAGGAGTGATGCTTCTGGATATAAAGGATGCCCCTGGAAAAACGCATACATTTAGACCAGTAAACACTATATCTTCTTTTTTAATAAATGAAGACATATTGTGAATGGGCTCAGTTACAAAGCTCACATGAAAAATGTTAATGTTTAATGTGATCAGAATGGGCTTCATGAAGCAAACTATGAAAACTATGAAGTAATCTAAGGTTTAGGTATCACCTGCAAACATGCAAGCTTTCTCATACAAAAAGTTTGTTTTGTTTTCTTCCATTTACATAGAAATAACTATTCAACCATGGAAAATAAAAAGCCTGAATCAGTCCTCAGTCTGTTTTTTCTGAAAAATTTTGTTAAGTCAATACATTAGGTGAACATTGCTTCAGACATAACCAATGTAGACATTAAATTTATCTCTTCCTCCACAGCAAGATTTAATATCAGTACTGAGGCACATTTTCTAAAACTGAATGCAAGGCACCCCATCAACCTGACCTGGTAGCAATGCTTTTTTGTCCCATCTGCTTTAGAGATATTATTCTCTCATAAAAGCCTTGGAAATTGTCTATCAATTTGCATGACAGTAAATAATCTTGGAATTACTGCATTACAAAATATTCAGCTGCAACATGTCACTTAATTATTTACAAATAAGAATACTTTTACTTAAAGGTCTGGTTCATATGGGCTGGAGGAACTGTAAATTTACTGTTCCACTGTAAATCTACTATGCATCAGAATCTGAAGACTGTAGAAAAAAATAGGAAAGGGTAAATTCTCCTGTTTTATTCACTTTATCTTCACACTATTTTTTAAAATCTCATGTCCAGAGAACTAATGATGCAATGGATTACTACTCTGATTTTCACCTGTGAGACAATGCAGGATGATACCTGACATTTCAGAAGTGAAAATGTATTTGGTTGTCTGAAACTGTTCTGTTTGGCCTGTTTATGCATGCCACAAAACTGTGGCTTGTTTTATTACAACTATCTATCCCGATTCAGAATAAAACTCATACTGCAGTGGCAGGAGCGTTGGAGGTCAGGTTATTTCTGCGTAGAAAATACTGAGGGGAAATTTTAGCACTTATATTGGGCTACATATCATATTTCGATCAATACATGGTTTTCGATACACCTCATTATGTGTGTCTAAGGACCTCTGGAGGAAAGGTTTTTTGGAGGGAAATGATGATTTATCAACACAGAATGTTTGCAGGGATCGATCAGTTTCAGCTAAACATTTGTTAGGAAGGCTTACAGGTGCAGAAAGAAATTTTAAGTGTGAGAATAAGGGAGTATAGTTGAATGCATACAA
This sequence comes from Mycteria americana, assembly GCF_035582795.1. Taxonomy (NCBI): domain Eukaryota; kingdom Metazoa; phylum Chordata; class Aves; order Ciconiiformes; family Ciconiidae; genus Mycteria; species Mycteria americana. The sequence goes on along the minus strand of NC_134366.1, from coordinate 114,200,859 downwards.
CATACACTGCTGACAGTATGGTGTCTAGGATATTGACCTAACTCTTGGGGATGTAGTTTTTATTCAAACCTGTTTCACAACAATATCTGACCACTCTGTACCTGCAGGTAAGTAGCATCCCTATGTCATAGGTAAGAAATTAAGACATTGAGTACCTTAAGAAATTTTCAAGGATCATATAAGAAATCTATATGACAGAGATTAAAAGAAAAAGAGGGACTGATTTTCTTAAGTCCTCTGATTTTTTTTCAAGTGCCACATCTCTTTTCTATACTAAATATATAATCTTGTAACTACTCTGTGTTACAATCCCTCACCACAAATGTTAGCCCATCTTTTCACTTAGACATTTCTTATGCTTTCTGCTTTCTCCATTTGTTCATATGAAGACTTTATGATATGCTAGTCTACAGCAGATTCTTATAAGAAAATCTCATTATCTGAGTATATGTTCAGCCTTCCAGTGAGAATAATTTGCAGTAAAACCTCTCTCATTTTTTTCCAGATATCCATTTATATAAAAAGAGTCAGGTCCTAGTTCCATTGGGACAGACAGGATTTCTACCTAATTTTGTTCTACTTTTCTCCCCTATGAATTTGTTTCAGTTACTTGCTGCTTCTGTCACTTTGGCTACTACAGGCATTAATATAAATTTAGTATTTTCTCCTATACCATTCACACTACTTTGATCTGAAAGTACCATGAGACCATTCATGGTGTTTGCAACATTTTCAGCAGGGAAAACAATTTGCTATCCAACAACCTCTTCAATACTATTGATAATCAACTGAACAAGCAAACCTAAGTGCTTAAAAATCAGGGTGTTTAAAAATCTTCTAGTACACCCTGTCAGTGTTCTAGTGCTGATTCCTGAAAGCAATTTGAGAAACTACTGAGAGTAATGTTCTTTCAGTTTGGTAGTCTCAGCATGAAAAAAACAAGCTTAAAAATAAATAACAATAAATGAAATACTTTTTTATGTAATGCGTTGTATAATTAATCTGTGGAATTCACTTCTATAAGATTCTAGTCAAACATGTTTCAGAAAAAATTAGACATTATATGTATAGAAGTTGCACATTAAGCAGCACTAATTATCATATTTTTAGAAAGACTATTATTAGTTCTCAGACCTCAAGGAATAGATTTATCCTGAATTGTATTTAGGAAAAAGTATCCTACATTAAGTGTACTATAGTTTAATTATACTTAGAGAATACCATAAGTTAAGTATACTGCACGTACACTGTAGTTTCCGTAATGCATAAGAAAACCTGTACAAAAAAAAAAGAGATAATAGAGTTTCCATTAAAGGTGAGTGGTTATACATGTCATGAAATTATAAATGATTGGTAATTATATAAACTAATAATCTGTTGGTTTTGTTAAATTATGTCTATTTCATTCAAAGCATGCAGTTAACTGTCACCCATTTAATCAATTGTCTGGGAAGCACTCATATTAAACCCTCTCCACCTTGTCTTATATCTGTAGTTCAATAAGAAAAAGAGCATGGGTTTTAATTCCAGTTCTGCTAGTGCTTTAACACATTAGCATGGCTAATCACTTTAGGGCCAGATGTTTCAATTTGATGTGGAATGTTGAAGACCTAAACTTTCATATCTAACTTACAAATAAATACTAAAAGTTATACACAGACATAGACACACACACAAAGGATGATTTCCAGACATCCTCCAGACTGGAGCTTTAACTTCTATAATTGTTAGGTTACATGCAATTAACCATTTCTGTAAAACCCATTCACAGCAGAATAACACTTTTATAGCAAATAATGTTATAATGCATGTTTTCCATTTCACAGACAGAAAATTAAAGCATGTTGTATCTGTTACGCCAAATACATAACAAGTCCTGTCAGAGCAGTAAATATAGAACAGAGAACTCTCAGTTTCATGCTTTGGTTCTTTATTTTGATGATAGTACTTCTTTCTGGTATAATCTTCCCATCAAGTAAAAAAAAAATCAAAACCTGAAACCCAGAATCTTAATTTTGTTGAAGACTATATTAGCCACATCAAGAAAAGGGATTTTTATTCTGATTTGAAACTCTTGTTAATTCATGTTTAGAAGATGATATAAAAAAGTTCCAAACCCTTTTGCAGCCAGTTGAAATTGCAAAAAGTCTAACCTATTACTTGAAGGTAATGAGTCAGAGTGATTCACTGCAGCCTCTTGGTGATTTCTGTATGAACCAATCAAATGAAAGGGCACAAAAGCCATTCACAGTGAAGATAATCCTTGGTTCTAACTAATATAAAATCTGATGTCATTAAAATGCGTAACAGTAGGAAAGAAGGAAATATAAAAGGCAAAGTCTTTGCCCTCCCCTCCCCACCCCCAAATCTCCACAATACAAATAAAAAACCCTTAAAATCAAATATTAGGATGATACTGTTGAAATGTTCGATCTTATAGTTCACATAATTTGTAAGAAAATACATAGCCAAAAGGAGAGATTGCTTAACAAAGCTGTTGCACTTAAACTTAGAAGGAAACCGATCATGGGTCAGCAAACATCCCACATAGCCCATTCAGAATGATTAAAATCAATGGTAGTTGTGCAGCATGACCTTTAGCATGAACAAGAAAATAAATAAATATATTACAGTGAAAATAACCTAAGCACAGACCATTTATATGTGTTATATCATACATAAAGAATTAATACTTTAGTTTGTTTTTTTTTTTAATCTGAACAAAGTTGCTGAAAGTATCTGACCTAAGGATACTTATTCCTCTTTAAATACTCAAAGAACTCTATAGATGTATTAATTGTTATACACACACCCCCCACCACACACACACAAATACATATGCTTTTCATTTCAGAGTCTTAAAGTAGAAATATCTGTGTGTAGAATACTGTGTGTCATTCAAGTCCAATGTATAGAATTTCTGCCAGAATCTAGCTGACAGAGGGAAACCTTATTATTGCTCCAAGATAAAGGGGCCAGTGTTTTAGATGAATTGGTAAACATCTATGTATGCCAAACAGATAATTTGTATTAAAAATATAATCTAAGTTAAAGTCAACACATGAAACAAAGGAACACTTTTTTTTTTTACTCAATTGTCTGGCAGTAGACAGAGTCATCTTGTCCAATTATTCAAACCATATTCAGATTTCAGAAAGCAGAGCAATAGTCCCATGCCATACAGCTATTCTTTCTGGTTTTGGTGGGTTGACCTCAGCTAGATACCAGGTGCCCACCAAAGCTGCTCTATCAAGCCCCCTCCTCAGCTGGACAGGGGAGAAAAAATACAACAAAAGGGTCATGGGTCAAGATAAGGACAGGGAGAGAACACTCACCAATTACTGTCATGGGCAAAACAGACTCAACTTGGGGAAATATAATTAATCTAATTTATTGTCAATCAAAATCAGAGTAGGGCAATGAGAAATAAAACCAAATCTTAAAACAGCTTCCCCCACCCCTGCCTTCTTCCCAGGCTCAACTTCACTCCCGATTTCTCTACCTCCTCCCCCCAGCGGCACAGAGGGATGGGGAATGGGGGTTGCAGTCAGTTCATCAAATGTCTCTGCCGCTCCTTCCTCCTCACACTCTTCCCCTGCTCCAGCGTGGGGTCCCTCCCATGGGAGACAGTCCTCCATGAACTTCTGCAATGTGGGTCCTTCCCATGGGCTGCAGTTCTTCTCGAACTGCTCCAGTGTGGGTCCCTTCCACGTGTCCTTTCCACTGGGTGCTGTCCTTCAGGAACAGACTGCTCCAGCGAGAGTCCCCCATGAGGTCACAAGTGCTGCCAGCAAACCTGCTACAGTGTGGGCTCCTCTCTTCATGGGTCCACAGGTCCTGCCAGGAGCCTGCTCCAGCATGGGCTTCCCACGGGGTCACAGCCTTCTTTGGGTGCATCCACCTCCTCTGATGTGGTTTCCTCCACGGGCTGCAGGTGGATATTTGCTCCACCGTTAACCTCTATGGGCTGCAGGGGGACTGCCTGCCTCATCATGGTCTTCACTATGGGCTGCAGGGGAATCTCTGCTCCGGTGCCTGGAGTATGTCCTCCCCCTCCTTCTTCACCAGCCTTGGTGTCTGCAGTGTTGTTTCTCTTACATATTCTCACTCACGTCTCCTGGCTGCTGTTCCACAGAAGTTTATTTTTTTCCCCTTCTTAAATACGTTATCCCAGAGGCGCTACCACTGTCACTGATTGGCTCAGCTTTGGCCAACAGTGGGTCCACCTTGAAGCCAGCTGGCATTGGCTCTATTGGACATGTGGGAAGCTTCTAGCAGCTTCTCACAGAAGCCACCCCTGTAGCCCCCCCGCTACCAAAACCTTGCCATGCAAACCCAATATACTGGTCAACAAGAGGAAAAAAAAAGGAGGTCTCATATTCATTTCTTGTGAGGGAGGATCTTTATGGAGTGCTAGACATTGACCTCCTATGTGGAATCTAGACTCCAACAGAGGCTTTATAATGAAGTATAGATGCCTCAGAGTCGGATGCAAACAGTGATCATGTCAAGTATTTCGCTGCTTAGCACTCCTGTCCTACACACCCCTGACTGAAAGCTACTGCAAGGCAAGCTGCCATTCACTAATCTGAATCTTATCCTTAAGGTAAATACAGTCACTTTTTCTTTGAAAGATCAGAAATCACCATTTTATTTTAAGCCAGGGCTTGAATTTCTGATTTATTTTTTTTTTAATTTCCAGTGTAATGTGTTAAACATCACAGGCTTAAGGGATTTATAGAGAAGACACTTTCCATCTGGACAGGTTGACAGGAACGTGTCAAAAGATGAAAAAAGGAGCATATTAGTGGTTAGTGGAATGAAATATAGTTGTATGCATCTTAAAGCTGTTTTCCTCATCTGAGGACCTTTCTTTTCCTCTTCCTGTCCTTTCATTTTCTCTTGTTTTTCTTTCCCCCTCTTTTTTTTTTAATTTCCTTCCATTCCTTCCTGCTCTCTTTTCTTTCTTTCTTTCTTTCTTTCTTAATCTCTTAATCCCTTTCAATATCTCTCTCATTCTTTCTCCTTTTCTCTCTCTATTAGATTTTTATGTGGGTCACCTTATGATACACAGTCCCTGTGCTGGAAGGAAGTAGAAATGCCTTATGCAGTCTTTCCTTTCAGTCTTGTTCTATTTTCCTAAATGTTGATCTCATAAACTTAATATGGCTACAAAGTAAAATATCAGCTCATAACAGTTTCAGCCATGTTCTTCATTTCACTTAATGTTGCTAATAGAGTATCATAATTTAATATATCTGGATTACTTAGGGGGGGCATGCTGTGTGTCAAGAAGCACGTGACATAAATATTTCTTTTGAATTATTGTATATGTCTTTTTCCTAGAGAAGAGTTCATTACTTAAGCTTTGAATGGTTCCCTATATTTAAATGTTAGGGCAAAACATCATCCTTTTAGCTAAAGAAGATATTTCAGATCCGAAGCATGCATGATTGCAAAGTTCCATTTTTTAAAAAAGTATAGTTCTCAAGAAATAATTTTAATAATTTTTATCCTCTTTATATATTATCTTCTTTGACACCATGAGATCATCATCAAATAGAAAATATGGAATTTGTAAATTGGAGATGGCTTTTGTATCGTGCAGGCACAATGGTAGGTCTGTTTTTGCCTGTCCCTATATCTAATTTAAACTGAAAGAGCTCATGATCTTCCCATAATTTTCAAAAACTTTTTTTTTTTTTTAGTTTTTCTACAATAAGCCTACCAAAACAAAATCTAAGAAAGCAATCCCTTTTTACTGAATGTCAGAAAAAAAACCCCTATAAGCTTCACATTCAAGAGCACCAAATTGTGCTATTATGATTTTTTCATTAGTCAGTTTTGTCTCATTTTTACTTCCTAGAAAAAACAGATAATATCAAAGGATCTCTGTTCATAACCTGATCTGAGTCTGAAGCCTTTTAATAGAATCTACATAAAACCTTGCTGTAACATTTTTAACTTTTTCCTCAAAATAATTTGACCTGTATCAAGCTTGTTTTATTATACTATGGCTTCTTTGTTTTGTTTTGGGCTTTTTTGAGTCATTTATTTCATCAATATATGCTGTTCTCCTCATTGTACTAGTATTTCAGTCTATTTCTGTATTAATAATTTCAGTAATTTCAGTATTACTTCTGTGTAATACCTTGTGCTCTGTTCATGACTGCTCTTCCATTACTTTAGAACAAGTTTTATAGCCTACATGAGTAATCCCATTTAGTATATATATTTCCAACCTGAATTCTGTATTTTGTGTAGCTCATCTCAGTGGGCAACACTCTGTGTTTCTCAGACTTCTGGGTAAAACCTTAGTGATTATTCTTAAAAGAGAAGTCCTTGGTTACAGCTGCATCTCTCAGGGCTGATGTAAGTCCTCAAATCTTCTCAGGTCTGAGAAGAATCTTAACCGACTTTTTGGAAACTTCCTGGTTATCTTCCGCTCTTCTTTCACAGTCTGCTGTTACTGTCATCATCTTCCCATGGGTCTAGCTAATTTATTCTCGTTCCTTAGCACTCTACTTTCTGATTGACAATTTTGCCTACATGCTCTTCAGAAAAGTCTCTCTTCTTCTTTTGTAACTTTTTTTCCCCTCGATTTGCCGCTTTTTTCTCCTGACTTATTCATGTGATCACATTCTTCAGTGCATCACCCTTTCTTGAGAGTTTGCCCTCTAGCCTCTCTTTGTCGGTAAATTTTAAGAGCAGAGATTGGACAAATAATTCATCTTCCTATCTTGTTAGAAACCTTTTCTGACTTCCATCATCTCTCTTTGGTGCATTTTTAGTTCTCAGATCTATTTCTCCATGAACTCTACCTGTCAATATTTCATTCATAAATAACTCGTGTCAGGTAGCCACTCAAGAACAATGTACATCCGGTAGTTTTGGCATCCCATAACCCATTTTGTCTACTCTATTTTTCGGGTCACTTTCACTGCTGCCTCAGGTTCTATGAACATCTCCTTCTAGTTCTCACATTTAAAAAGAAAAAGAATACTCCTGAAACCTACCCCTCCTAGCCATGATATTTCTCATTTTCTTCTGTCTATGCCATTTGACCTTTCAGGTCCAAAGTACAGAAACAAAGCTCTGCTCCTCAGCAAATGACAATCTGTCTGTCTGTGGACTGAAGTAGTGTATTTTAGTTTTACAAAGAAACATCTGGACAGATTCTGCTCAAAGAATTTTAAGAGGAATGAGCTTGTCAATGGAGGAAATGCACATGGAAAACAAAGTTTCTATCTGATAGTCACACTAAATTGTTTATTATTTATAACCTGAAAATATAATTTTGAATTAAGAATAGCAATGTTATTTGTAGGCATTCACTTCAACCTGTGGGTATGCTTGTAGGGTAAACAGACAGTAAAGGAAGAATAAACATTAGAAACAGTCATTTAAGAAAAAAAACAAAGGGAAGAATAATGTTCCTAGAACTTAACTCTTTAAGAATACCCACATTGATTTTTACAAGTAAGTATTTTAAGATAAATCTTTGATCAGATGTTATATAAGAAAACCAAACATATTTGATTAATAACTTTATCAATGATCTGGGATGAGGGGATTGAGTGCACCCTCAGTAAGTTTGCAGATAACACCAAGTTGAGTGGAAGCGTTGATCTGCTTGAGGGGAGGAAGGCTCTACAGAGGGATCTGGACAGGCTGGATCAATGGGCTGAGGCCAATGGTATGAGGTTCAACAAGGCTAAGTGCAAGGTCCTGCACTTGGGTCACAACAACCCCATGCAACGCTATAGGCTTGGGGAAGAGTGGCTGGAAAGCTGCCTGGAGGAAAAGGACCTGGGGGTAGTGGTTGACAACCAGCTGAATATGAACCAGCAGTGTGCCCAGGTGGCCAAGAAGGCCAATAGCATCCTGGCTTCTATCAGAAATAGTGTGGCCAGCAGGACTAGGGAAGTGATTGCCCCCCTGTACTCTGCACTGGTGAGGCCACAACTTGAATACTGTATTCGGTTTTGAGCCACTCACTACAAGAAAGATATTGAGGTGCCGGAGCATGTCCAAAGAAGGGCAACGAAGCTGGTGAAGGGTCTAGAGCAGAAGTCTTATGAGGAGTGGCTGAGGGAACTGGGGTTGTTTAGCCTGGAGAAAAGGAGGCTGAGGGGAGACCTTATTGCTCTCTACAACTACCTGAAAGGAGGTTGTAACAAGGTGGGTGTCAGTCTCTTTCCTCAAGTAACAAGCGATAGGACAAGAGGAAATGGCCTCAAGTTGTGCCAGGGGACGTTTCGATTGGATATTAGGAAAAATTTCTTCCCCAAAAGGGTTGTCAAGCATTGGAACAGGCTGCTGAGGGACGTGGTTGAGTCACCACCCCTGGAAGTATTTAAAAGACGTGTAGATATGGCGATTAGGGACATGGTTTAGTGGTGGACTTGGCAGTGCTAAGTTTACGGTTGGACTTGATGATCTTAAGAGCCTTTTCCAACCTAAATGATTCTATGATTCTATGATTCTATATTTATTTTTGTCTGATTCAGTAGATTATACCGTCCCTCATTAAATAAATAAATGAATAATGAACTTGTCCTAATTTCATTAGAGTAAGAAGTTGAAGTCATTTTCCAGAAACAAAATTCACACTGCAACTGCAGAACCAGTTTTTGTCAGAGGCCGATCAGAGATGAAGCTCTGACTTGGTAAAGTATAGATAAAGAAGTTCATGATTAACAGTCCTTTGGACTATTACAGTGGTAAACCAAAAACATTATGTGACCTCTAATGTGCTGACCTGGGCCATAAAAAAGACCCCAACATATGTGGACTAGACACTTCTTGAGGAAAGTAATTCTGGTGGGCTGAAAGACTTTAAATCATCAAGTATCTGCTTAACTTTATGCTCAGGAATCATTCCACTGACTTCTTGGTCTTAAAGGACTGAAAATGTGCATGCCGAGTACATGTAATATTCCAAGCATTACAAATATTTGCATGCAAGAGATTACTGGAATAAAAAAAAAGTTGTTTTTATATAATTTTTTCTTCAAAAAAGCTTCGTTATCTTCAAATTTTAATGAGGACATCAAAGGATATCCCAGAATAGCCTACAGTTTGAAGAACTTGAGTAGCTCGTGCAAGATTATTACCTGTAAAAGCAATTTAGAAAAAAATGGGGGAAAAATGCACAGTCCAAACAGTTCCATGACCAGCTGTTTGGAAATACATTTTTCTTAAATTTTTAGGCACAGCTTTTTAAACTTTTTATTTTTTGGTCTTTTCAACAGAAAGAGTGCATCTCTAACAGAAACAGTATAAATCATATTTACCTTGGGACAGGGCCTAATATATGAAAACATAAATATTTATTAACACATTAATGCAAGGGCTGTGAGCTTTCTGGCATCAAGCCATACTAAGCTGTGCATCTGCATACACAGAGGACAACACATTAGCATGTGTATGCTAAACCTTCCTCAATTCTTCTTTCTCCTTTGTTCTCTATGAAAACCAATTACATTTTGAATTACTAAGCCTCTTCTGCACTTTGTTGCATAATAAATGAATAGTTAGTCAAAACTGAAAAACTATGACACTGCAGGGTGAGTGTCAATTAGACAGTTTTTAAGTTTCCCTTCAGCTTGCTGGATTAACTTTAATTGATGTCCCAATAATATCCCATATTAAATAATTTACAATGGTTTTTAACTCCTCAAAGCATTACTTAATGCCTTGCAATTATTAAAGTAGCATGCACCATCAAATTGGCCAGATAACTTACTTAGAAAAAGGCTGGGATCTCTTTCCTGTGAGGAAGTATACATTATGGACAGATTTTCCAATATAATAACCAGTTTAGAGGTCATTAGTGCATGTTGAATGGACAAAACCTACTAAGAAAGATACTTTCTTTCTCCCTTTCCAATAAAATAAAAATCATATTTTGTAGAACCAAAGTAGACTCACAAATATAGACTTCCTTAATTATAATAAAGAATAAAGCTCAGAGTCAGAGTGTGATTCTTTAGTATTTTATTTTAGCGAGAACAGCCCTAATGTACTTCAAGAATAAAAGGAAGAATCAGCCTCCAATAAATGAAAAGACTGACAGAATGATCACTGAATAAATCCAAATGAGCAAAAATGGCTGAATAGCTTATAGTTCATTTCTTAAAACCTCTGTACCGAAAAGAGATTCTGAATAAATATCAGGACCTAATTAAATGAAACACCAGATGCACATGGCAGGAATTTAGAGGGGCTTTCTGTTTTAAAATCATTGCTTCGGGATGCATAACATATAATATTGGAGAGAGCTGGATTGTTTTTTTCAGTGGGGAAAGAAGTTAGAATTTCTGACATAAAAAGTAATATGACACCGATTGCTTAGATGAGTGATTTTCAGACTTTTCCCTTTGGAGAAGAAAGAAATGCACCAGACCTCTTCCTAGTATAAAATCCTATCAAAATTTATCTTCGGTATTTTAATAATTATGATTAAAACAAATATTTTATGAATCATTTTACCATTCTTCAGTTAAATCTGAAGATAAAGTACATAAGTTAAGGTCAATTTTATATTATTCATCAACTAAATCAAATCCAGAGATGAAGGATCTATACTTTTTCATCCAGCAGACAAATCAAAATAAGGACCTGACCATGCTTTAATGGAGATCAATTGAATTGCAACTACAACTATATTGACCTTAGTTGCATTAAGCCTGATTTATACTGATATGAAAGGGGAAACACATTGTTTATTTTGAAATGTTACTCCTCTGATTGATTTTAATTATGCAAATGAACTGTATGCTTGTCAAAGGCAGCTGATAAAATGCTGAAAAATTAAGATTACAACATTAGTGAAAGCACAGCAGCTGGAGAGCAGGACTCTAGCTACACTTACAGCTCAATGTGGTGCTAGAAGGAGTAGTTACTTGATCTTCTACAAGATCTGACAACAGTTTCTTAAACAAGTCATAACTGTGTGGTTTAGTGAAAATCTATTTTCCTTTTAAGAAAAAACAAGGTCCAAGTGTATTCATATCATCTTTGCTATAAAAGTTCATTCTAGATGCAGCAACAAACACAAGACTACACCTTGAAATTGCATCAGTGAACTGACAGGTCATTTGTTCCTCCTCTCCCTCCCTCCTGTTCTCGTGCACTGGAAGCAAGATCAGCTCTTGAGCAAACGAGCTATGGGATGTACAAACTCAACATCAGTAAGCTAATTTGCATGACATAAAACAGGTTAACTGTCGTCAGTAAATCAGGTCATAGTTACTGTCCAAAATCTCACTGCAGATGTTAGACATTTTAAGTTAAGTAGTAAATGAACTAATTTAGTTCATTAAAATTAGTTCATATATGAAACCAAACATCTCAGAACCAGCGAAGCACATACCTACAATTTCATGAATCTAAACGGACATTTTGTCTGTATGTAAAATTTGAGGGCCAATTTACTACTTATGAGTAAAGAAAAATTGCATATTGGAGCATGCAGTAATCTAACCTCAACGTAACACAGAGACGGACTGACTATTGGCTTCCACCAGTTTTGGGTTTTTGTAACTTATTCCCTTCCTGACATGCATTTTGTCAAAGAGTAGGTATTGTTATCATGCTTTGTGTTTTATTCTCTTGAAGCACTAGAAGAAGGACAAGAAGTGAGAAAGTATTTTTTACTCTGTCACAAATGACCAGGAAAAATGTAGTTAATGTAATATAAAAGAATAACCCAATTACAGAGGTCATTTTGGTTTGACCAGGGAAAAGGTCAGGCACTGTGACTGAAATCCTCCCTAACTGAAACATGTCAACTTAAGCATATCTTTAGCAATAATATATGAAAAGTATTTCAAAGTACAGTCTGAGCACCATGAATGTAAAATGCTGATCTGTTTCCACAGACTGGACTAATTTCCACAGACTAACAAAATAGTACTCGTCAGTTGAAAAGTACTAGCTGAAACAACTATGGCAGTCAGCTAACATTATACATACCTTGTGTTTGCAATGAATAAAAACATGAAAGAGTCAATTACTGCAAGTCTGTTACTGAAAAGCCTCAACATTTTTAAAGCACATTTATGCATACTTTTTCTAAGTAATTGTTTTTTGCAAAAAAAAGGCAAATTTTCAACAAAATTTGCCAAAAGACAGTACATTTGAAAAAGCTAAGAAAAATGAACAATCTTTTCAATTAAAAATATGTACATATGTTTTCCAAAAATATATTTGCTAATCGACTGTGAATTCATTTCCATTAGCTTTGGCATACTTACAATATTGAAGGGAAATTAATTCCAAAGTTAAAAAGACAAATAAATCCAACAAAACCAAAAAATCTCCTATATAGCACAGCAGGAAAGCTTGTTTCTTACAGCAAAATACCCAGTACTATCACATTTTCTCTTCAGACATTTTAATATTAGGAGATTGTAAACAGACAGTATTTCAGTTTTATAGCCTACCTCATGAGAAAAATAGAAAAAAGAGTTATGGAATATGGGAATTGTTTTGTATAGTGAAAACTTGGTAGGTGGCTGTGCTGTTTTGAGATACTTTTTTTTTTAAAGATAAAGCAGGTCTTTTGCTGATCATACAGTGTTTGCAAAAAAAAAAAAAAAAAGCACAACATACAAACAAACAAAAAGTAACCCATTCCATCTCATTTCTTGAAAGAAATGATTATCAGGTTCACGGGAAGCTGGCCCTGCATTTCATCTTAGTTCTCTTTTGCCAATATATAATATTGATTAGCAGTACAGAGCTTTTTGTCTTGTTTTTAGTGACATTTTTTATGCAATTAAAAACATTACTATGTTAGCATTTGCAGGGGCAGAAAAGTTTTGGATAAGCATGAAAGAGCTTGTCAAAGGATGCGATGTATGCTACTCCCCCAAGACAAGAACCAGCAGGTTTCCTGTCATGCACCTCCTCCCACAACAGCCCACAGCAGAGCACCTCACAATTGCAACTAAGAGGTATGAGGATGTCAGCAATGTGGACAAGGCAAAACCAACAAATTTCTTTTGTTAAGTCATATCGGGAAGACTAAAATGTGTCAGTGGACCAGTTTTGTCTTCCTGTTGCCTCCATCCCTGTCAAGCACTGAAAAGCTTCATCTTGCCTAAGAGAAGGAGATACTCTCACCACATTGCAGTCTGTAGAGCAGTGGCTAGTTTCATACTACTGATGTGTAATATCAAAACTTCAAGCAGCCATACCACTAAATTACTAGATGCTGATATGGTCTACTTTCCTGTGTACAACACATCCTGCTGTGAGCTCTGTGCCCTTGCCACAAGGCCCTGTGCTGAAATACTGTGACCAGAGTAGAGCAGGAAGGAGATCCCTGCCCTACCTAAATACTGTCTTACCAAAATACTGTTACATCCTGAAATAAGTTTATTACTAGCATGATATTTTTATGTGAGGTAAGAAGCATTAATATTGTAAACAATTCAAATTATAATCCCTACCAGTAAGCACTTTAAAACCTCCAAACTTCGTAGTAACCAAGAGGAACTCTCCTTTAGCTACTTTAATAACCACTGGAGTGACTCCTCCATTTGAAGAATATTGAGAACTGGGATGCTCATTTGGTCTCTTCAAATGACACAAGGATTTCCTTGTTGATGCCTATTCCTCTCTGCTGGTTCACACTACATAGTATATGCAAAAAAGTGTTTGCTCAGCTACCAACCCCTCTTGCTTTCCTCAAGGTCCACTCAGTTTCCTAACTAATCTGTTACTAATTGAGCTGGAGAACTAATCTTTGTGGGGGTTTTTATTGTTTGTTTGGGTTTTTTTTAAATAAAACTAAGACCTTTTCTGAACCACCCAGATACTAAACATGGAGCTGTATGTGCAAATACGCTAATACCTGTATGATCAAAATCCATTACACAAACACTTGGTGGATCTTCCCAAAAAACACCATGATCTTCCAAGCATGTAGAGAATGAGGACAGAAGTTTGTGTCTCTCAAGCTGTGTGCTAAAGTACTTAGGCAGTTCCTAAAGGACTGCACCCCATGGAAAGGATCCACATTGGAGGTATTTGTGAAAGACTGTCTCCCGTGGGAGGGATCCCATGCTGGAACAATTATCAATGTAAAAACCTTCCCAGATACAGGAGGAAAGGCTGGAGAGTCTATATACACTTGGATTCAGAGAAGACAAGAAACAGATTTTGTTTTCAATAGGCTTTCCTCGTTGTGTTGATACATGGAACAAGAATAACACATTAAAATTAGGTGCTAGGCCAGGAAACAAAATATTTCAGGCCTCTAATCTAAGAGAAAGAAATCTCTCTCAGTCTATCAGAACTAATGAATAGTAGAATGTAGCCATTACTGCCAAATCTGAGACCTAATCTTTTCTCTGTCCTCCCTGCCATTGCCTGCCATCTAGACTCTAGCCTCTCTGGTTAAGTACTTCTCCATGTTTAGTCTGACAATACTGACGTTCTCCGTGCTCCAGGTATTGAAGTGTCCATGAGGTCAGACAACTACAAATGTGTTTTACACCAATAAATCAGAAAAAGCCTTCCAGACAATCCCAACGAACAATTTACAGTCAAGGGCTTTCCGGCAAATACTTGGTACTTGGTTATGCATACAGCACCATCACTCCAAGCACATTCCTATTATCTACAAGTATACAGTTTTCTTTTTGCCAGCCTGCTGGAGAGAACAAGCTTGATTAGCTCATTGGGAGAGAGGGTGAGGTGCTAGAATTCTAATGCACATTTCTGGGAATTACTTACTGAGGGAGGACTGCCACACTGAAAAATCAGCTTTGCTTTTAGCCTTGAGAAAGAAGGTCTTTAGTCATTCCAGTCTTAACAGAGTGAATTTCACAGTTTTGTTTCTACTGTAGTCACAGATTCATCCTTCCAGAATAGTCCAAACAACATCTAGACTGCTAAAAGAAACAGAAAAATCTTTTTTGTTGTTGCAATTTTGTATTTAAATGTTTATCAAAGAAAAAAGAAAGATTGGTCTTTTTCAACTTTGAGCAAAAATACGTATTATGACTTTTAATACTGTTTCTTTTGATGTTGAAAAATACATCATAAGAAAAAAGATCTGACCTTGCTGCTAAATATTGTGATTTTTGGCTTATGCAACAAATTATTTTGGAAGTATACTAATTAGACCTAGTTCTGAGCATTGCATTAATATAGAAACATTATGCATCAGTAGTATGACTAGAAAGCTTTTTAATTATAAAATAAGGTTATACCTAAGAAATTACTTGTATAATCTATATTAATTCACTTACTATTTCAGTTACTAGGGGTTTTATTTTATAATTAAAAAGCTTTCCAGTGATATTACTGCTATGGAACATTTCTTTATCTAGTGAGAACCTACAGGAATTAACTTAGAGATAATCAAAACCACAGCCTTTTCTACAGAACAGATTAATTCTAGTAAAATAATTAAAGTCTTCATTTATTACATTGCACTGGTCAAAATAATGCTCAGTTAGCTCCTGACTCAGCAAACATGTATTAGCTATATGCATATTGGCACTTCCATTCAAATTCAACAAACGTAGGAAAATGCATTAAAAATAGACATTGGACCTTGCTATGCAGAGGGACTATTCATTAATAATTTTCTCATGAAACAAACACCAAATCAGGGCCTTGGAAGCTTCTCAGGGGACTTCTTCATATAACTTTAAAAAATGTAAGCCTCAAACTTCACAAATTAAATTAATTTCAAGTGCTATAAAAATATTTTTAGAGAAAACCAAGAATGAGAAGCATCCTGAGCTAGATAGCTGAACGAAGTACCTGGAAGGCAGAGGCCCCTGCTGGTGAGTAGAGATGACGTCTTCTCCGACTTTTCACACCAGCAAAGACCCAGGTCGTCTCCTGCGCTCAGATTTAGCCAAATAGGCTTTAGCAAGCAGAGGCACCCTTTACCAGGATGCCAGGAAGCACGCCAGGTCACATTGTCACGTTTTACCTTCTGACCCACGGTTTTGTTCAGAAGCAGCAAGTATGAAGAACAGTCTTTCAATTTCCAGTGTCTCTGTCAGCTGGCAAAAAAACAGAATTGAAGATGCAAAATGCATTATGGAAATCAAATAAAGTTAAAAGAAAAAAAAAAGAACTTCTCTACTTAACAAGGAGAAAGGTAAACTTTTTTGCATTTTCAAGTGAAACATTTTATGTTGTTCTACTTTAAGGCAAATACTGGGAGAAAGTAAGTCACTTTTTTAGCTTAAGTAGATGGAAGCTTGTAAGGTTGATATACTTTTTGAGATAAAAGATCTGGAAAGAAAAACTGACAAATGGAAAACATATGAAGTAGTACAATTACAAGTATTCACTAAAATAAAATTCAAATAAATGTCTTCAAAACCCATAGGTTTTTGAAAATACCCTTAACTTTCATATGACAAAAATGTTAACAGAGTGAACATATTTAATGGTGGGGCAGGAATCTTCTTTGCCTTTTCACAGAATCACAGAATCGTATAGGTTGGAAAAGACCTTTAAGATCATCGAGTCCAACCATAAACCTAACACTGCCAAAACCACCACTACACCATGTCTCTAAGCACCTCATCCAAACGTCCTTTAAATACCTCCAGGGATGGCAACTCAACCACTTCCCTGGGCAGCCTGTTCCAATGCTTCATAACCCTCTCGGTGAAGAAAAATTTCCTAATATCCAGTCTAAACCTCCCCTGGATTCTCACCCATAGACACTCCACCCTATCATCACCATCATCGAGCTCTAAACTATCCAGACACTCCCTGACATATAGGGCTACCCCACCACCTCTCCTGCCTCGCCTATCCCTCCTGAAGAGTTTATAGCCATCCATCGCCGCACTCCAGTTGTGCGAGTCACCCCACCACGTTTCCGTGATGGCCACCATATCATAGTTTTCCTGATGTACAATGGCTTCCAACTCCTCCTGCTTGTTGCCCATGCTGTGTGCATTGGTGTAGAGGCACTTCAGCTGGGCTGTCACCCGTGCCTCCTTCATAGAAGAACACCCCTTGCGTGCTTCGAGGCGTTTCACTGGTGTTTCCCTCTTGGCTCCCGTTGCCTCAGTATCCCCTGGCTCAACTCCGCTCGACTTCGGCTGTGCCCCAGCGTACCCCACACATCTCGAGGACTGAGGCCGAGTGCCCTCGCTGGCAGCCGCTCCCTCTAACCATGGCACGTCGCCCCTCAGCTTCCCTCGGGCAAGCCTGATATTATCCCCCTCCCCCTTCGAGTCTAGTTTAAAGTTCTGAATTTTCCTTCAAGTTCTTAATCAGTTTCACTTTTGCTTTTCTTTTTCTTTGATTCCAAAATCTGACTTACATATTTTCCCTTCACTAGCTTTGTGAAAATCAAACTGAAGTCATACCCTTTAGCTACTCTTCCTTAGATGGCATGTCCTATGTCTCTTGGAAAAAAAAGGTGGCAGTGAGAGTGAGGAAACCATTCTAGGCTTAGACTGTCCTTTTTCAGCTCCTATGAAAAATATGTCAAATTACAAACTTTCAGCTGAATATTATGCTGAACATTTCCATTAAACTAACAAATTATTATACCTAGCAACATTAATGTAAATTTGAATGTTACTCACACAAGAGTTTTGTCATTGCAAAGCTCTTGGCCTTGCTAGAACTAAAAGTAGTACATTTATAACAAATAAAAACTAAGAGATCTTAGAATGAAACATACTTGCTTCATCTTTCCTGGATCATTTATTTAATATCCTATTATATAAAATTTTAAAAATGTATTTTTTCATAATGTATATTGTATTTTTTATATACAATGTAATTTTATAACGTATTGGTATGCTTTTTTGGATGCACATAAAGTAAAAAGGTTTGTATTTATTCTCTACTGAGTATACTGGATTGAAGCATTCTTAAAATATTGTGGTTTCATAATAAAGTATTGCATACTAGACCTTAATTTAATTTTGTACCTTTAGTCCTTGCTTTTTTGGGCATTTTTACTAAAGATGAGACAAAACCAGATTTCTTTTATCTGGAGCAAACAAGATTCAAGTTATTTGCCTAACAAAATTTTGTGCTGTACTTCTCTCAGACACATCCTTATCTTAAAACACGAATCAACAACAATTCTGTTTCCTAAAATAATCTCTTCAGTTTCAATGCTGCATGTGAAATGAAAGAAATTTCAACAAAATATTTAGATTATATAGTTGACTTTGGGAAAGAAGGTTTCAAGAAACTCTGAAATATCCAACCAATAATCATGGTATCGTATTTCAGACTACTTTTCTCAACTGCCTTGAAGATGTGGTACTGTCACTTGTGAGTAATAAATCTTCTAGGCCCATACTTCTCAAGCTTACTTCATACTATGCCATCTGTTGTCTGCCCCTCAGAGATTAACACAAAACGACTGCATCTTGAACTGTAGGTGTTGCCTCATCTCTAAGCCTTTGACTGCAGGTGAAAATCAAGGAATCAGTGCAATCATCAAGGAATTCTTACTGGCCATACTGGTGGAGGCTGTGCTTTCAAAAAAGTCAGTGGGAGCTTTGCTAACTTCAGGACTAGGATTCAACTGTACTAAAACTATTAGGAAATGAAAGAAGTGTGTTATGCATTTTAGTGGTATTTAAATCCTCAAGTCAATGGAAGTTTATCAAAACTTAATCAAAACATCGATGGAAGTTTATTTTCAATAGAATCTTGCACTACAAAAAATGTCGCAACAGCCCTAAGGTCCAAGTGCTGTCTTTCTAAGTCACTTTGAAGTTTATTTCTTCTGTCTCACAAGAGATGGAGATTTGACCAAATTCTGTGTGAGCTGTGGTCAGTATGCTCAGGTCTGAGCATTCAGTACTTAAGAAAGAGAATGACTAAGCAGAGCAATTTTTTTTTTTCCAGTTGGGAGGAAAAAACCACTTCCTCCTGTCAGTTAACAGGTAGAATAGGTAACACTTTGAATTACTAAATCCTTGTTCATGGACTGTTGTAAGAGGTCAGGCCTTGTCATTATTATTCCAAAGATTAAAAATATTCTGTGTTACACATTACTCTTCACAGCTTTTCAGAAACAGACTGCAGTAAGCGTAAAGAAAGAAAGAAAGAAAACAGAATTAATTGCTTGAACAGGTTGCAAAAAAATTGTATACATATTCCCTCAGGGATGGATTCTTAGCAACATACATTTTTGCTATCTCCAAACAAACACTTAATTCAAATAGTGTTACATATCATTACAGAAATTGTATTTCTGATGTTTCTTTCTTCAGTAGTTATGCCTAAACAAACGTCATTCTGTACTAACTATATATGCTTTTTTAGCATTATTGTACATTTTTTCGTACTTGTCTTTAGTATTTTCAGTGCCTAACACACATTTTCCCTTTGGAAACAGTTGTGGTTTTTAATTTTTTTTTTCATTCTGCTTCCAGAAAGTTAAATATTATTTCAAAGACTTATAGAGAAAAATGTCAAGAACCTATGGGAAGAATCACTTTCCATTAGAGGGCAGATAATTGGGTCCAAGAGTCATCAGTTCTTATACCCATCTTCAATTTTTATCTTTAAAAAAGTCTGTAAAATTATGAATTCACCTTCTTTCTCTAAGCAGGAGCTGAGGGTCACCAAATTAAATTATAATTTCCAGGTGGAAGGTTTAAAATTACATCATGCAGTGGTCAAAGGACTGGAGTGGAGGTCCAGCAAGCTGATTCTATGTCCACCTGTGATGCTAAAATGATCAAGTAATCTTAGTGCTTTGCCTTCATTCTCATGTTTGTGAAGTCATCCAGGAAACTGTTGTCATCCGAACCTGAACTTGTACATTCATAGCAGGGCAAAAATGAAAATGAATCTGATTTTTCCTTAGTGTAAAAATGTACATGATGAGGAAGACAGAAGAAACTCACTCACACGTATTAACTACGATGAATTTTAGATTTTTCATACACTTCTAAAAAAAAAAAGAGTGATTTTTAAAAATATGATTTCAGAAAGTGTTAAAATAGCAAATAAGTGTATTTAAATACAGGTAATATATTTTCTATAAAATACAGGGACAGTCAAACAGTTTATGTTGGAGATTAAAGACCACTATTTCTGGGTGACCTTCTGACCAACATTCAATGTATGATTTCGACAATTAAATAATTCTTATTGTGATTTCATTTGCATCACTGTAAAGTAATACCTACTTCACAGGTATTTATGTATAATGGATATTTGAAAGGTATTTGGATAGGCAAAATGACATATGTCATGGGAGTAGCACTGCGTGCCATCTGATGCTCTCCTAGCTCAACATACTGTGTACCTTCCTCATCCACAATGGGCAAGGAAAAGTTAAATTTATTGATGTGCTGTAGTATGGAGCAACATACTTTAGTATCAAAGTATCTATTATTAAAGCTATTGACTAGCCCCCATTTACTACTGTCTCTCTTGGAAGCTAGAGTGTCACCTCCTCTAGGAACTGGTGCTTTTTACATGGGGAAAAGAAAAGAAATTGAGCTTGGGAGCAATTCCAGTGATCATGCCTGGCCTTATAAGGGAGTTGAAAGACTCCTTGCAACCTCTCAGTCCGCATAGGCTTAGTCTAATCTTAGGGAGGGAGAGATCTACTTAAAATAAATATTCCCATGCTGAAACATTGTGTTTATACTTCACATTTTTTTTTACAAAATGCACAGAAACTGCAAACTATGCTGCTTCACCATCCAGTTCTCATTAGTCTTGTTTACTACCTGTCCTTCAAAATGACTGTCTTTGCTAACAAACTCTCTGGATAAAAGGTTTTTCAAATATAAATTCCAGAGTCAAACTCAGTTAATATAGCTATTCAGACAATTTTCTTTAAAATCTTTCTAATTCAGCAGTATATAGCTCATTTCCCACATATCTGGAGTTCTAAATTACCTTAAGAAATTTATTGCTGAAAATGAAGGTAACTATTAATATAAAATCAGGTTAAGTTCTTCTCTTAGAAAGGTCTGTTTCTACCTTGAAATATGCAGCAAATTCTGCCAACTGTGAATATCTCACTTACCTACCTAAAGACTAAATTTGCCATAGGAGACAGCCAAACCCTTCCTGCTTATCTGTGGGACCAGCATCTTACCCTATAACATGCTTATTTTCTCTCACTGACAAGTTGTTGACTCACCAGGCAGAATGAGAAGCGAATGTGGAGATCATGCATCAATCACTTCCCATCACATTCCCCAGCCTGAATGTCAGTGATTAGACAAACTTGGCTTGACAGGCGTCCTGTCTGGACAAACAGCTTGTCAGTTTTCTAATAAGATTCAGCTGCCCTCTCACCATAATCTTTACAACCTGAATCACTTCAAATATTCCCCAGTGGAAATGGGTGAAATTGAATGAACAGAGAAGGGGGATTTTCATTTTGCCAATTTTAGAATAAATTACAACTTTCAGAACTTTACTTTTGGCAATTATTTTGTTGTAACAAAAAGAGAGAAAAATCCCAACTTTAATACTAACGTTAACCTACAGCTGTTATGGTAATTTTTTCTTTTAGCAAAAACATGGTCCAGGAGACGTCCCTGATACTGAAGCAATGCTCCTGATTTAGGGGACAAACAACTTTCAGAAGCATGATTGCATTTACATGAAGAAACTAATAAGACAATTTTTTTTCTGTAACAATCAATGCCCCAGATAATCATCACAGTCACATTTGAGGGATGAATTTAGTTCAGGGTATCTTTTTAGACCAAGGAACTTTACTCATTAGAAAAGTACATATTAGAGGAAAAAGCAAAATATAGTGCAGTACTATCATGTATTTATATGAAATGGATTGCAACTAAGAGCTACTTAGCTTGCACAGGGACACTTTATTACTACAGTGGGACTTTAACAGGAAAAAACAAACACATAATACTCCATTGCAGACAAAAGCTATGACAATATATTTGAAAAAGCATGGATAAGAAACTTCTTGTAAATAAAAGCAATTTATTCTGTTTATTAAACCTAAAATTGGTTTCTTTTTATCTCAGTTTTGTATTGATCCTCTCATAATGATAAACACTGAACTTTTAGAAAAATTTAATGATAACAGTGAAAGGTTTCAAGTAAGCATTGGTTGAAAAATACTAAGGATATTTTTAATCTTAGGAAATTTTCTGCGTTCTGCATCATAGAGAGATAGACAATTACAACACCAGTTTGAATGTCTAGAAATTTGGACTAGTTTACTGAAGTGCAGTAAATGAATGGCTCAAGTGGTTGCTTACTAGAATACAAAGTCCTTTCAATAACAAGTCAATAACAATACAGGCAATAACAATACAAATACAATAACAAAACAATAACAATACAATTCCTACACAGGAACGATATATTGGCCTAAAATCTTCCATAAAGAATTTTGTTTATTAACAAATAAACTCAACACTAATTACCATTACTTAGTCCTGTATAGGTCCCTGGATCTTGAAATAAAGTTGTGTGTTTGCAGTTCACATTGCAGAAGCGGCGTCAAAGTTTATCGTTAAGATCACCTCAAGAGTCACTTCAAAAACCTGATGCTACACATTGCTTCCACTGTACTGCCTTTTGAACACCTTGGTTCCATTTCTTCCACTGCACCAGGTAACCTTGCTACTCTTTGGCCACTCTGCTAGTTAGACCTGATGTGTGTAGGCATTTCCCAGGGACACCAACTCCTCCATTTCCAAAGACAGACTAATTCAAATAATTGAAAGGCTCCACATATGAACTCCAAATTTTCTGAGCTTTTTTGGTTTTTTCCCTGCTACTATACTGTTTCTCTTTTAAAGAAAGAACAACTATATCATGAAATGAAACAAAATGCTAGGGAAAAAGAAAGTGAAAATATCTCAAATGATGAAAAATATATACTGATATTTTTCAGATTACTCTAGTAAATGACAGTGATTCCTTTAAAACATAAAAAAAAATCTAATCTCCAGCATCTTAGTCTAAAGAACACAATACAAATTAAAATAGAAAAAAAACCACCATCATGCATGAGGAAGAAAAATACATAAACAATGGAACGATTTCAGACCATGCACACAACGCAGAATATGTTTGAAGCTGCTATGATTTATTGACACAAGCACTTATTTTTCTGGAAACAATCTTTATAATTTTATCATGGATTTGTCACAAGAAAAATAATCTAAAGACAAAAGACACATTATGAAACATCTCTATAAAAGAGATGCATTCAAATAGTTCAAATACAAATTTAACAGCCAAGAAGCACAACAAAAAATTACATACATATATAGCAAAGTAATCCAGAAACACCTCACGTATCACCACTTACTGAACACCACTAATACCTACCACAAAAATACCAGCTTTTATGAGAGCTCAGATGTTTGTATACGGGAAGGCCACAGAATGCTAATGTGTTACAGTCATGCTTGGTCCAAGAGGACATGATATGCTGCTGGAAGTCATTAACATGAGGAACTCCCAAAATTCCATTGCAACATGTTATAAAACTCATTTTTTCAAGGAAAATATTATTGTCTCAAAATTTTGAGTCTAGATTATGATTATTGTATCATGTGCTGATTATTAAGAATTTGACCCAATCTGCAGAAGGTCCAGGTGACTAAAAGTCTAGGTAACTAAAAACTCTAGATAGTAAGAAAGTTAATTACTAGAAATTCTCTTTAACTGAAAGCTATGATAATTTCTAAAAGTTCTGTGTAACAGTAAGCTACACTAACTGCTAGAAATTGTGGATAACAATAAGCTATGCTGATTATTAAAATTTTAATGTAATAATAAAGCTCTAATTATAACTACAACCCTATGGCCAGTCCTTATTCTACCAAGGATCCCTAAAACCATTTGTCTGTCCCTGCAGTGTCAGGTGACACCCAGACATGGACTAACATGGGCATTTGAATGCAAAATGGAAGATTAAAAAAAATAAAAATAGTCCTTTGAAAGCAAAGGGATAAGAAACTGCATTTACAGTTTTTCATGCTGAGCTAAACACAGCTTTTTTTTTTCCCCTGAGCTTCAAGACTCACTTTTTTCCTCCAACCTTAATTTATTTTTTATTTACTTTTACATGTATTGATATATACACATACATACTCATATACACACACACACATATATACATTAAAGTGTTCTCTACCTGCTCTGCCACCCCTAGACAACAGGTTCAGCTACCTTCTGGAGCAACAGATCAGAATATGCAGCTCATACAGAAGATTCATTTAAAATTCTTATTTTTCTTGTAGTTGTGAAAGCCAAGTTTTATGACAAACATTCAGTCCAAACCCTGACCTTACACATCAATGAGAATTTCTCAGTATCAGCAAATACTGTTCTAATGTTTAGCAAATGGTCAAGAAAACACTGGTGCCGACGTGTTTAATTTTTAATTGGGATAAATGCTATGTGTCCAGCAAGAACAGCCTTAAGCTGCAGGCACTTAAGAAAGATAGATGAAGGAAAGGACTAAAACAGAGGGAGAGAGAGGAGCAGGAAGGCAGACATGCAGACAGAGAAAGTTGTAGCTCTACCCTGATAGCAGGGCAGTCTGAGAAGCATTGGGGTAGGTGGGGCTTTCTAACACTGCTGCCTCCCTAGAGAATGCAAGAGGCCTTTCATTCAAAGGAAAGCAAATACAGTAACATGGCGTTGCTGCTAGCACTGCCTGTTAACAACAGGGAGACCAGTTTCACAGAACTGATTTTCAGGGGATCTTCATTTTGATGAGATCTTTTTCATTCCCTCCCCGTAGGAGAGAATTATAAGATGTGAAACCCTGCATCTCAGCAGGTTTGCTCTGTCTCTAATGAGATAGAAGGGAAAACCCTGTCAAGACTAATACTTCTCCAGCGGAAGACCTTAAAATGAGAATAATACAGTGCTCTGCATGACAGCTTGCCCTTAGGATGTAAGGCATGTTACACTTTCTCTTTTCTTTTCTTTTCTTTTCTTTTCTTTTCTTTTCTTTTCTTTTCTTTTCTTTTCTTTTCTTTTCTTTTCTTTTCTTTTCTTTTCTTTTCTTTTCTTTTCTTTTTTCTTTTTTCTTTTCTTTTCTTTTCTTTTCTTTTCTTTTCTTTTCTTTTCTTTTCTTTTCTTTTCTTTTCTTTTCTTTTCTTTTCTTTTCTTTTCTTTTCTTTTTTCTTTTTTCTTTTCTTTTCTTTTCTTTTCTTTTCTTTTCTTTTCTTTTCTTTTCTTTTCTTTTCTTTTCTTTTCTTTTCTTTTCTTTTCTTTTCTTTTCTTTTCTTTTCTTTTCTCCCCATCAAATTCATTGTTTATCTTACTTAGTAGCATAGTAACAAATTAAAAAAAAAAAGGTAAAAAAAAGGGGTTGAGGTTAAGGACACTTTAAACTTCCATACATTTTTAGATTTTAATAGGTAACTGTCTTTTTTCTTTCACTGTCCCACACATCATGTGAACACACAATCCCAGTAGCAATTTGAGTTAAATCCAGAAACTTCTGCCAGAAGTCATGTAGAAGAGATTATTTACATAAGACTTGCAAATGTTTGCAAATCTGTGAAGTCCAAATATTTTTTCCTTATCTTGGATAAGCAAAGTTTGAATATTATGGCTTCATGCAGCAGAAATACAAAACACTGAATTACAAACACTGTTAGCAGTATTAATTCTGGTGTGTAAAATGAGTGTCAGTCTAGTCCCAACCGTCAATCCCCACCATTCCTAGAAATGATTATTTAAACAGAAAATAATCTAAGCATTTAACACTAACATTTTTCTAGTTAAAATATTTTAATTGTTAAATGCTAGGAACAATAGACCTCATCTAGATAAAAAGCTAGGGGTTTTTTTCTGATAGTGTGTGTGTAGTATTGTGTAGGAAATATAGATTTGAAATACTGTGCAGAACTGGCATGATGTGCTTTCAACACCACCTTCAATCAATTATATTTATTCCACTGATTTTATGTTAACTGCTTCTATACTTAGAGTTTGTTTGCAATTCAAGAAGAAAAATCAAAATAAAACCTCAAATAAAGGGTGCAGTTCACACAGCGCCACAGTTAGCAACATTACAAATCCATATCTAAGCAATAACAAAGATCTTCTATTTTATTTCAGTGGCATTTCATCCTATTAAGCACTATGCAATTGCAATATACACAAATATGCAACTGAAGGAATATTAGAGTTAAACAATGTGCCTTAGTAAGCAACAAAAAACAGGTGAAAGGCATGCACCTGTCCCAGCTGGAACTCATATGAGTGGCTAAAAAAGAATCTGGAATGAGGTAGGACCCACAGATGGTGATAGCAGGTTTACATATATGTTTGTATAGACAGACAGAAAGACAGACATAACATTTAATAAATGATAGACAGAATATTCTACAAACCTTATGTCTAGAAAATGATTTGTGCAAAGCTTTTGAATATAACTGTTCAAATATTGTCCTATCCAGAGATAAAAAAAAACAGCCCAAAGCCTTGGATGGTATGTGCTGTTCGGGATTAAGAATGCAGGAAAGAAAGGTGAAGAAAATGGAGCTTTATGAAATGAAACTTTATCTATCCTTCCATTTGATTTTCAAATCTTTTGATGGGCTTTAGAGATGTCACAGGAAACATGGCAGTTTCTGTTTATTACTTAGTCGCTTTTCCTGGCTTCAAAAATGCAGCTTAATGAAGCTGTAACTTTTATAGCCTCTAAGATCTTTATTTGTGGGGATTTATTGCATTTATAAATTATATGAAGAGGAGAGGAAGTCTCCCGAAACTGAAGTGTTCCAACAACATGACTAGTTATATTTGAACAAAGGCACAGTAAAAAGCTTTAAAAGATAAAAAGAGCTGAGTCTCTCAAAAATATTGTGGGGAGATAAAGAAAAAAAACCTGTACATCTATGTCAAAAGGAAAGTGACTGCAGATGACTGTTAAATATTGCTGTTGCCCGGGGAAGGTGCTTCTCATGGCAGCCACACAATGTGCTACTGATTTGCAAACTCTTGTTCTGGCTGAGATATATTCTTCTCTGCAGGAAGGGAATAAAATTGAGGGATACACAAATATCTCAATTTTACTATTTATAATTTCTTTGGTACCATCTTATGATACCTATAACAATGGAATAAAATTAACTTGTATTGACTCAAGTAACATACTGAGGGTTGGAAATCCTTTGCTATTTCTAGGTAGTGGAAGCAAATTAAGTGGGCATATATAAATAATTTCAGATTACAGCCTCCAGAATCTTGGTGCGGTTCCAATTCCTGGATATGGAGGGTTTCCCAAATTTCACATGCAAGAGTGAAAAAATTCACACAGTTCTCTTGCACATATTGAAAAATTATAGGAATCTTGAGTGTACAGGTCTGCCTCTAATTTAATACACATACTTTATCCTTTAATTGCCGAAAACCAGGAAAACTATGCTTCTCATTCCACAGTAGAGCATGAACAAGTTAGATGGGATTTTGTGTAAAGGAGTGCAGCTAGGTCATCTTTTACATCATCTCTCTCTCTGTCATTCCAGTTGATATCCTGATAGTTTGTGGTGTTACCTTAAGCAAGCACAGTCTTTATTACATCACCTCCATGACAGTTGTTGTTAATCCAAAGAGAGTTTCAGATACTGAT
Source organism: Mycteria americana (assembly GCF_035582795.1). Taxonomy (NCBI): domain Eukaryota; kingdom Metazoa; phylum Chordata; class Aves; order Ciconiiformes; family Ciconiidae; genus Mycteria; species Mycteria americana. Next base: position 114,173,279 of record NC_134366.1, on the reverse strand, counting down.
TACAAAATTCCTCTTAAAAAACATCTGCTAGGAAAAAGTAGCCATGATAAGAAATAATTACTCATGCAATAACACTTTCAGCCTTTCCATGTGTATATTTATTTGTGGGGGCAGGGAGAATGGTAAATGGGAAAAAAACTATCTCAAGCTAAAATGACTGGGGGACTTCAATCATGGTCATCTCCCACAGATGACAAATCTATCCCTTTTAAGTGAGTTTACTGCAGAAAGCTGTGCAATTTTTTTTTATTATTTTTTTCCCCTGATTCTCCCTAAATGTATGCCTGAATCCCGAGAATATGGGTAGCCTAGGATTGAATAACCGATCTTTTACCCTCACTGTCAAATTGAAACAAAAATGAACATCAGTTGGCATTCTCTTATGTGGAAACAAAGTGCATACAACTATTTAAAAAAATAATTATCTCAATGTCTAAAATGGAATAACCACTTGCTTTCATTCCTCACCCCTCTAAAAGATATTCACAAGCTGTCAGACAGTATTCCGATAATTATTTTCAATACTGCAGCGGCACATGTAGCAGTAACTTAAAATTTAGTTACACTACTTTTAAAAAAAAGACTTTTTTTTTTGTTTGTTTACTTGTTTGTTTTAAGAGTAACCATATGGATGGGTTTCATACTCTTATGTTCTGCATGTAAAGTACAGGGAATTCTGAAACGGACTACCATCAGTTTACTGACCTAGGTATATCAAAGCCAGTGAGCCTTCAACGGTGAATGGTTCAAGGCCAAGATGTATGTAATTTCAAGGCCAATGTAATTTCACCTAATACAGGGCAGAGTCTTTCCATGTGAGGTAATACATCACTAAGAAGTGGTAGACGCTAATACATAATTCTAAATGTCCCATTTGTTTTATGAGAAGACCTAAAACAAGACCAGTTTAAATTCAGTAGCCAGTTAATTTAATAGTTTCGTATTCTGACAATATTTTAGAAATTTGAAGTTTTAAAGTCCAGACACATAGGAAAGCCATTAAGCTAAAACTTGTTTCAAGCTCCTATAATGAAAGAACTATAGGAGCTTAAAAAGGAAAACAGACAACCTGCACATGCCTTCTTCCAATAGCAGTTAACTTGATGTCACTGAAAGGCAAATAAATAAATAAATACATAAATAAAAACATGTCATCTTGTTACTGCTGTGAAATAAAAGGAGATCACAATTATTAATTTTTTTTAATTTGCGGTTGAACAAGTTTTCCATATTGATTTTTGTACTTTTCACCCAAACCATCTGTCTCCTAAATAATTTTTATTCTTATACTAGATTTCCTTTTGGTCTATTAGGAATCCATACTAAAAGTTATATTTTGTTTAATATTGACCCAATAATAGTACAGTAATTTAAACTCTAGGTAAATAAAATAGGCAACATAAATATTTTTTCTTGATATTAAATGTGCAACAGTTCCCTTTTAAAAACTCATCAATCACCCTAGCCCAAAAACAGTTTAAGCAGTTGGTCATCAGAATACTTAAGGTCCATTTAATGCTTGTTACTTTAGCTATGTTTGACTGAACAGTCACATTAGAATTACTATGGAAAAGATATGGTCTCATGCTCTCTCTTGCACTGGTGCACATCTGATTAAAAAATCTGGCGCAGCAGAAATTTATTCACTTTTTCATTTTTATTTTCTTTTGTTGTTTCTCCTCCTGAGCTGGTTCACAGTGGGATCAAATAAGAAGCAGCTGAACTGTTCATGAAACACCACCACATACATGGGATTATTAAGCAGAAACCAAGGGGCTGAGAATTTTATTTTTTTATTATTATAACAGCTAAAGCTTGCTGTGATTTTTATCAGCTCTCCTTCACTCACAGTATTATCTTTGAAGAACAAGATGGACCAAACTCATTTGAAAAGCTATACGTCTTGGGGAAAGTTCAGAAGCTGAGTTCTTCCACAGTACAGCTGGAGTATCTTGTTCTGTAACTTCTACACTATCATTGCCACCACTGCTACACTATTACACCATCACAGCTACAGTAGGTGTGTCTTACCTAAATCAGAGCAGCCTAAACTCAAAAACAGCTTGTAAGAGCCTGTCGCCTACCTTAATACATCTTCATGAAATGTAAACACGTCAGACCAATTAATCAGTATATTTAAACACTTAAGTTACATTCAGTTAACAAAAGTTAAACATGTTTTTTTGTGATCTAAGCCCAATGTGCTAATATGCTTCTACCCAGCTGCCTTCACAGCCTCATTCCATTTACTTTACACAACCACAGTTCCCAGAAATGTTAAGCTGCTTGCTACTTGTACTCTTCCCATCCTATATGTGAGCTACTACTTTTGAGAATAAGTATGAATAATTTTAATAATCATATGCACATTTTACAGCAATAAGCATAGAAATACCAAAAATAACTTTTTCAGTGTTGCCTACTTTGTGAAAATGTAGCTCCATCACCATCAGTCTAATAAATTTGAAATAAAAATGAATCTGTGTAAGTCCAAAAAAAGATGAGCATAAAATGAGCATTTTTTTCTGATAAAATTAACCAAACCATTTTAAATTCTGACAACTATTCATAAATATCTTGGTTTAAAAAAATGTTACATTTATTCATTTCAAAGAAATTAATAGTTAAAACACTATGTATAAGCTGAGTTTTATTGCAAACACTGCTGTCGGCTCTGTTTTTTTGTATTGCTGTCTTTTAACTACTATCTTATTGAAAAAAACTTATTTATACTTATCAAAAAGTCATAAAATATTTACCCTATTTGTATGCATCTCATTTTTGCATTTACAATTTCTAATTACTCTTGAAGTTCCTTTTAAAACAGTTTTTGTTTTTTTTGTTATTTCCTCTTTGGTACTACTGAATGTATCAAGGTTTAGGGAGTTCTGCTTGCTTGGTGCTCTGGGTACAAAGATTTGCTGTATCTAGAAGCATATCAGCATGTACAGCATACTGCTCTATAAGCTGTATATGTGCTGCTGCTTTATTGAATACTAAACACTGAGCAAGGTCACTTCCAATATCAATGGATAAAGTAATTTCATAAGTCATAACGAATATTTAAAATGGATTCTGAATTCTTCCAAGAAACAAATCTCTGTTTTCCTTCATACTACTGGAAAAAAGCCTGAGAAGTTTTACATGTCAGCTTCTGAGTATCCGAATGCAAAAGATGTCATCTCTGACAAGCAGCTAGGTCCTCATGCCCTAGGAGGAATCATAAACCAGGTGTTCCTCTGCTTAGAAAACCTGCAAGGTGATGCTTTCTGGTATCATGCCTACCGAGTCAGACTCCACACACGATATTTGCAGTGTTTTGGCATCAAAGAGCCCAGCAACTGCCTCACTCATTTATGAAATACCCACCTTCAGGTCTTTTCTTCAGTCTAAAGGAAAGGTTGTGCCTTATCCAGTTAAATATTTTTGCTCAGGGAGGCAGAACAAGGAGTTGCTGCAGGAAAGGCATATCTCCCTTAGTATTTCAGTAGCGCTATGTTATAGCACATTGCGTTGGAAGTCATCTTTTCTTGCTCACTCCTTGCAGTCAGAGGAGAGACCGAGGGGATCCTAACTTCACCTCAAAGTGGCCTGTCAGCTCCAGGGCCCAGACCAAGATCTTCAATCTTACTCCTGGTCACCCCCAGCCCAAATCTGCTCCCCAGCTCTCCCTGACTTTAGCAGAAACACTGTAGTCCTACCACTCATGTCTTCTGTTGTTTCCTACTCCTGCTATGTACAGGTAGGCTTCTGTTGTGCAGCAGGGCGAAGGGGAGGTGTGACAGTCACTTACCACTATTGAGCCAAAGTTATTACCACAGCGTAAACAGGAGAAAGATAGTAGCAATAGCTGCTCGAGAGGCCAATGACTTCAACAGTGTTTTGCCATAAAAGACATAGGAGAAAGTCTTTAGTCCAAGCTATTTTAAGCTTTGGGGAAAAAAAAAGACTATATTGACATTCTTTAATGTTACGCTTTCCTATGTCAGCCAATGGCCTAGATCTACATTTTATATACGCGTGAAGAAACTTAGTCATCGTTCAAAATGTTTCTACCTGTATTGTAAACCATCAATATGCAGATAAATCAATTCTTTGTTTCAGTCCACAAGGGTACTACTTTTGAATGTAGAGCTACCCAGCTGCAAACTGAGCAGGACAATAATCTAAAGACACCGATCTTCTGTTTCAGTCAATATTAAGGAACTGAGGGATGAAAACAAGAAATATCAATGCTTCCCTTCCATATAATATGTATGATTGAGACAAACGTTTACCAGTCTTGTTTTCTGCACCCTGTTTGCCATGTGTTACTGCAGGCTGGGTCCCGAAAGAGTGGCAAGAGGAGGGCTGCCTCGCTGCTTTGCCCAGGCTGCTTTCCAGAGCAGCGTTATCAAAGCCTCTGGGTGACTTCTGTCAGAAGGCTGTTTCCAGAGGGGCTTTGTGAAGTTTATTATAACCCAGAAGGCCAATAAAACTTGATGGAGTGACAGCAAGAATGATGGAAAGACCGCACCCTGGGAGGACATGCTATACAGGGAATAGATGTGGTTTGAAATATTTTTATTTTTCTTCCACCTTTCCTAAAGGTCATTGTTCTCTGTTTCAGAATTTGTCCCTCAAAGAGGCAGATGTATATCAAATCTCTGGCTCACTTGGACTACTGCAGCAACACCATAGAGCTTTTTAGCGCTTGTCACTTGTTCTTCACTGGTGGCTCTTTCAAGTAAAAAGTAAACATATCTGAACTGCTTTCATGTGTAACACTTAAAATTGGTTTTTTATTTGTTATGGATTATTTTGAAAACAAGAGTATAAATGACTGTAACATACTTGTAGCTTTTTTTTTTTTAATATCGACTTCTTCATCCCTTTATTTAAGTCTTTAAATACACTGCCATTTAAGTTGAGCTAATGAGGTTCACAACCTTTACTAAGTAAATGGTTTTTTTGCTAATTAAATATTTCACCCTATCAGACTGATTTATTGTTAAACTCTAATCAGTTTGACTAAAATCATAAGAGTTAGGGTTAGGCAACAGTTGCTGCATTTGTAATCTGATGAATGGAACAACTTTGTCATAAGAAAATATGAATTGGCTGGAAAAGATTCAAGGTCAATCAAAGCTAGGATCTTGTCATTGGCAGTGTCTGTCTCTATATTCATTAAAAAAAGAAAAGAAATATCTTTAAAAATTCTTCATTGTCCTTGAACTATTGTCTCTTTTTTTCTTCCATGAACACATATATGCATATATGTATTCCTAGAGCTCACCAGTCACTGTTCTTTGGCTACTCTTCAAGGCAAAGGATAAATATATTTAGCTGTCTAAATTTATTCTTATCCTGAGCTCAGAGAGTTACATTTCAAGATGTGAATGTGTTTCTAAGGCTTAACATTTCCTTCTCATTATTAACTTTCAGTATAATTCTTGATGTTTCTGAGATTCATATAAATGTTAAATCTCTTTTTTTAATTTTAATCTAAATTCTTAGCCTCAATGAATCCCTTTGGCATTTTTTATACAGATAAATGACAATAAGTGAGTCTTGCACCTTTGAAAATTCTTTTCTTTGTTCATGAGTAAAGATTTTAAAGCCAGAAGGGGCCATTATAATCATCTAGACTTTCTGCAGCTATGAAGCCCATAGTGATTTTGCACAGCTTCTTTTTGAATAATAACATCCTTTAAATCAGTCTTAATTAAAAAAATCTCCAGAGATAAAGAATCCACCATACTTCCCATTTCTTGAGTTACGAGTTTCAGTTTAGCTTTCATTCCCCACTCAGTATTTTAAATACAGTTATTGTGCTCCACATTTATTTGTTTGCTTTCTACAGTACAAAGGATTGCTTCCTTCCTCTGCCTTATATTTTATGATATCCCTAAGAGAATTTTGTCTACAGAATTCAGAAACTCAAGTTTCATTTTTTTCCCTTTCATAGTTAAGGTTCCAAATCAATAAAATATTTACACATTCTTTATTGAATCACAGCCTCTGTGTTTGCTTGAATTCAGCTTTGCAATTGATTCTGTTAGAATTTGTCTGTGGGTCTTTCTCTGTTTAACTTCTGACTTTTCCGAGTCAAAGGGAACATGATTCAAAAGCACTAATTTTAGTGTGTAAGACGTAACTTCAGGATTTTATAAATAAAACCAAGAAGAGTTCTTCTCAGGTATTAACTGGCAAATGCATAATTGCAGTATCTCTAAATACTGCTTATTTCCATCTTATCTGACTCTCTAGAATACATTAGGAGAAAATACCCAGCCAAAAATATCCAAGTTTTAATACACAAACAAAGCTTCCAAAATGAGGAAATCAGTGGAAAAATCAATGGACCTCAGAAATCAAGACAATCTCTGGTTTTTGGGAGGTGGTTGATGTGGGTTTTGGGTTTTTTGGGGGGGAGGGATTGCTTTTCTTTGGAGAAAATGGTATCATTCCCATTTTATAGGTTGCTGAAATTTGTAACTAAGAATTAATCCAAATCTAGAAAAAATACTTAAACTATCAAATGGTGGTTTTCCTTCCTGTAGTTGACAATCAGATTTTTTTGCATAAGGTTCCATTGACAATGACAAATAACTCATTACAGTAGCACCACTGACACAACTAAAACAAAAAGTGGAAAAATAAATAGAAAAGTAAAAAGCATTTCTATAAGCAACCATTTTTTTTGTTTTCTTTCTGAGAAGGTGCTTTGTGGATTAATCTGACAGCAGCTAGAGTTAAGATGCTGTATAAACATAAACATGAAATATTTTCTTAAGGTTTTAAACTAGAACAAAATTTTCTGTAATTATTCTTGAAATTTATTACCTATTGGTTCTGCATTCTGACTCCAAATGAGCAGCTTATTTTTAATTCATTGGATTCATCTGTGCTTTTGTATTTTTAATGTGAAGGGTAGAAGAGAACAAATCCAGTGCAGGCAGATGCCAATATTAATATAAAGTTCTCCTACTTTGGGGACTTCACTAGCTGCGTGGGTTACCCAGTAATGCCACTCAGACTTTGTAATTGACAGCAAATAGTTCTCTCGTAGTCACCCATTTCCATTTGCTAAAGGAAGCCATGCCATAATAAAACCAATTCAATTTGAAATACTAGAAAACAAATTAAGTACTTCAACTATCTCAAATTTCTGTTCAGGAGAAAAATTAAAACCACCTACTAGATACTGATGAGAGAAAGCTGATTTTTCAAGTTAATCTATTTCTTAACATAGAGATCCAAATATTATTTACAACATGCAAACCAAAAGGTCAAGAAGGATGAAAAGTGGTCAGTCAAATATGGAAGCAATGAAGCCTAGGCTGCACCAGCTACAGTGGACTGTATTTGCCCATAAGACCCTTAAGTTTTGACCTTTTCTATCTTTTTCTTCTCCTTCTACTATATCCTCACATCTTCCTCATCTCTTTTCCTTATCACTATGACACATTATTGGTGAAAGTTTCCTTATAACATTAATTCTTTATAATGTTAATGTACCCGGACATATCACATTACTGTAGGTTTCATATAAGAACAATATTATATATTGATATAAAGCACTTCATACGATAAAGCTTGAGGGCTAAGGTGACTAGTATTAAGGCCTTCAAATACAAGTATGTCAGTGATGACCTGCAGTGACCAGCCCCAGCATAATACATACTGAAAGAGCAGGTAGAAGAGATGACAGGTAATGAGCTAGCTTAAACCTTGTCTAACTCTACCATTTAACCTTCAAATGTCTTGCCGTGTTTCCTCAGCACATCTTGCTATGTGCCCAGAACTACTCTCACCTTGGGAGGGCTGAACTGCAGAATTCAGGTATGCACTCAACTGATGTACTTCTAGCAAAGCTTCCTGCATTGCCTAATTTGGGTAATATATTCAGAGAATATCTGGTCCATATTCTTAAACTTCCGTTTTACCTTCCATTTATTTTAAAAAGGACTGCAAAATGATTTTCAACTTTTCTTAAATATTTTCTTTCCAGAGTAGTTACACCTTGAATGTGAGATAAAGATTTTACCTCTTCTGATTCAAAATTTATTAGGTTAAAGAAAGAGCACAGAGTGTTCGGGGTAATCATTGTTCACACAAGCACAAAATAATTTAACTGCAATTTACTATGAATTTAAACCCTAAGATAAGCCAAGGATTTGGAGTCAAGGATATATGAATAGCCATTAGAGATTAAGAAGAAAAAAAGTGATTCGAGTTTAAATACACACTGCTTTAAACAAAAAAGTTAACCAGCTAATGTCCTGACTACAAAAATAATGTCATCCTTATCCAAAGACTGTCTACCAGGTCCAGACTTTCAGACTAGTTGTGTTCCCCTCCCCTTGTCAGTGTTCTCCAGCTACCTAAGAGCATCTTACTTCCGATATACATATATGAAGGTGCTCTGGTTTATAATTTATTTTTCCAGAGAGCCAGCATAGTTAAAATACGAGGTAGTCAAGTTTTGGAAAGTTTTGTCAAAACCAATCAGTTTTATCACCGCAGAAAATACACAGTTTAGTTAAAGGCACTTATCTATCCTTCCTTATTCTGTATGCTGTCAGGCTTGCTTTACTCTATTTTATTATTTCTCTGAAATCTCTGCCTAAAATATTTGGCAAAGGCCAACTGTTATTATAAACTGTCAGAATATTTAATAAATACTTGCCCTGAGTTTCCTGAAAAAAATTAGTTTACAGCTGAATAAAAATATACAGATAGGAAGATTTTCACATCACTAACATTACACATTCTGTGGTTTCTACTGACTGTATAGGGAGCTCAGAAAAATCAGCCTTGTATTTCAGCCACCGCTACATGAGGCAAAGTTCTGCACCAATACAAATCTCATCGTGCTGATTCAAGTGTGCTCAGAAACATCAAATGAGCAGAGGTAAGGGGCTCAGCTGAAGCGGGTGTCATCCATCCTCCTGCAACAACCCTGCGCTGTGTGCTCTGGCACCAAAGCCTTGGTCTCCGACTTGGCCTGAGCCAGCTCATACGGTGGCGCAAAGATCTGGCACTCAGCCTTGCAATAAGTGCTGGAAGGGATGTTATATGGGGATCTCCATAACTTTTCTCTGGGATGCAGAAGTGCAAATCCAAATCTGTAAGTGAGACCTGCACAGCTGACTCAAATTATCACAACCATAGGGACTCCTCAGATGTCAAGAGGAGGAGGAGAAAATAGCAAAGCGTTTTTGTCACTGGCAGGCAAGTTCTTACTCTTTAGTCACATTTTCCTCTCTTTTAAACTATTCTGTGCCTCTGGATGTTAAAGGAGATAGATACATTGTTGCTGGAATACATTCACTTATAAAGAGCTAACAGGGGTTTTTTAGCCTTCATGTATATCTATACTTAGTCTTTTTCTAATTATAATAAGAATTTTATATCAGAACCTCTTGGGATTCTTCCCTCTTCCCACAAGGAAGTTTTTTTTTATTAAGTGGCTTCAGAAATTTGTATAATACTTGTATAATTTTTCCTCTCTTGCTGTGGCACAGTGTTTTTATTCACTGTAAATCTACTCTCTGGTGTAAGCTGATAACGAATTAATACTGGAAAAAGTCTTTTTTTGTGACATAGTAATGATATGACCTTTTAATTGTATTTGTTTCATACAAGTACATCTCATAATTTATAAATAAAGCTATGAAAAAAACCCCAATTAAATTCCATGTGAAATTCTACATCAGAATGGCCACTTCTTTGGAACAGAATGGCCACTTCTTTGGAAATCCTCAACTTTGTAGTTTCCAAGCTTTGGTTTGGTCATATTAATAATTTTTTGCCATGAAATCTCAAATTTATCTGCAACAAAAATGACCAGAAAGAGGGAAATGATAAACATTTTTGTTTATTAATAAAATTTATCAAAGCATATCCTATAAAGAAGTTTAAAGTCAATGAAATCACAAGTATCTTATCAAGGCCCATTTGTACCCTACCATTCTGCCATCTTACTGAGCCTAGCTTAATAGCAGGTATTAAAAAAAAGGTATAATATCATCAGGATGAACAAAGTCAGAAGACAGTTGCCATTAATTATAGTGTTCTGCCAGAAATGAGCTAGTAAAAAAATCTAACTTGAGGAACAAAAAAAAGCAATTAGAATTAATTCAAAAATACATGGTTGAAACACTTCTTTGCTTCTTGCTTCAAGTCCTTTCCCGCTGAGAGCAAAACAACATGCCAGCAAGAAAGGCACGAAGAGCAGCCGGCAGTCCAATAACATACTAGAGCTGTGAATGCTGTCCACATGGTTCTCCACACGAGGTTTTTAGAGAATCCTGATACTTTAATCTGTAATGCATTGGGAAAAAAGACATCCCTTTTCAAGGCCATTCTCCACAGAAGAGAAAAACATGGTTAACGCAGAGAAAAACCACTCCCTTTTATATCTCTGTAAACCAGAAACTAAGAAAAGGACGTTGTAAAACAAAAAGTAGTGAAAAAGCTTATCTCCAAAAGTAGTGCAAAAGCTCGTCTATATCTGGCAAAAAGTGTTTAGATGATATCCAATTAAAAAACAGAAGATCAATTAGAAAGAAAATGTTACATAAGATTATAACAAAACATGATTTTTCAGTTCCTTCTACTTTATAATTCACTTAAAAAACACTAGCCTTGCAACAGTTGTATGTTTACAGGGCATTACTTTATTATTAAGGGCACAACTAAGACTGAGGAGGCTTATAAAGAAATAATGTATTATGATGTAGTTCATTTCAAATTTTATCATTAATTACTAACAATTGGACTTTTAATGATGCTTTAAATAGAAGTGATTATTCAATAAGGAAGAAAATAATGATTACCACAATAAATAGATATTATTAATACTTTAGTAATTTAATATACACTTTCACTTTGAATTTGAACATATCAATTGAAAGTTTCTCTATTTGTTTTCTTAACAGTGTCCAGCCAAGTAGTACATTTAGGTCTAGCTTTTAAAAAAAAAAAGTTGCATAATTACTATGACAAGCAAACATTTATTAAGAAGGTTTGAAGTGAATTTAGTTACTTCATATTTGACCATGCTTTTTGTAGTGATTACTTCTGCCCTTTATATATGTATTGACATTTAGGCTTTGCTTTTCAAAAGGCTTAGAAGCCATGCCTGACATAAGAAAAAAACTTTAATATTTGCAAGACTTTAATAGCAATACATTCCTTCATCTTTTTGGCTTTTCCTCTTTCTTACAAAATGAAAGCCATTTCCTCATTCTTTAGGGTATATCACTGATAAAGTAAGATATGTTAGTGTCCCGGTTTCAGCTGAGATAGAGTTAATTTTCTTTATAGTGGCTGGTATGGGGCTACGTTTTGGATTTGTGCTGAAGACAGTGTTGATAATACAGAGATGTTTTAGTTGTTGCTGCACTAGTCAAGGACTTTTCAGCTTCCCGTGCTCTGCCAGGTGCACAAGAAGCTGGGAGGGGACACAGCCAGAAGAGTTGATCCAAGCTGGCCAAAGGGCTATTCCATACCATATGACGTCATGCTCAGTATATGAAGCTGGGGAAGAGGAAGGAAGGGGGGACGTTCAGAGTGATGGCGTTTTTCCCAAGGAACCATTACGTGTGATGGAGCCCTGCTTTCCTGGGGATGGCTGAACACCTGCCTGACCATGGGAAGGAGTGAATTAATTCCTTGCTTTGTTTTCCTTGCGTGCATGGCTTTTGCTTTACCTATTAAACTGTTTTTATCTCAACCCTCAAGTTTTCTTACTTTTGCTCTTCTGATTCTCTCCCCCATCCCACCGAGGGGGAGTGAGCGAGCGGCTGCGTGGTGCTTAGCTGCCGGCTGGGGCTAAACCACGACGGTTAGGCAGTCAGGATGATAGCCAATATTTGATGTAAATTTAAACTAGGAAAGGTAAGTTCCTTCCCACATCCAACCAACTTGTGACTAACAAATTAAAACAAAGTAAAGTTCCGTTTGTTTGTTTGTTTGAAAATGAAAAGAATTTCAAATTTTCAAGACTTTAAGACAATGTACTCTTCTTTGAGTGGAAAAAAAATAGACTTTATGTTTTGTAAAACATTTTTGTAGAAAGATTTCTATGGGGCCACGTAAATTACTGAATTTTTACAGAGTTCATTTAGAATGCATCTTTTCTGAAGGCACTCTCTGTTCAATGCATGTTTTGTGTAATTGCTCTTTCTCTTTCCACATGTTTATTCAAGCTCTCCACTTGGCTTGTGCTTCTTTAGGCTGTGTTCCACTTTCAACATTGTTAGACATTGTACAAAATAAGCAGAGTCTGATTCGTACTCAGTAAATTATCTTTCTATCTCACATGGGCCGTTGTCTGACTGCAGGAAGGAGTCTGCCTCATCAGAAGTAAAATCTACCACATACAAAAAAGTAGTTGACACCTCTTCACATTTTACCTGCACTGATTTTAACATTAATGAGCTAGCTGTGGTGGGTTGACCCAGGGGAGAGAAAATATAACCAAAGGCTCGTGGGTCGAGATAAGGACAGGGAGAGATCGCTCACCAATTACCATCATGGGCAAAACAGACTTGACTTGAGGAAATTAGTTTAATTTATTACCAATGAAATCAGAGCAGGATAATGAGAAATAAAACTAAATCTTAAAAATACCTTTCCCCCAGCCCTCTCTTCTTCCCGGGCTTAACTTTACTCCCAAATTCTCTACCTTCTCCTCCCCCTCAGCCACGCAGGGGGACGGGGAATGGGGGTTGCGGTCAGTTCATCACATGTTGTTTCTGCTGCTCCTTCCTTCTCAGGAGGAGGACTCCTTACACTCTTCCCCTTCTCCAGCAGGGGGTCCCTCCCACGGGAGACAGTCCTCCACAAACTTCTCCAACATGAGTCCTTCCCATGGGCTGCAGTTCTTCTCAAACTGCTCCAGTGTGGGTCCCTTCCACATGTCCTTTCCATGGGGTGCAGTCCTTCAGGAACAGACTGCTCCAGCGTGGATCCCCCATGGGGTCACAAGTCCTGCCAGCAAACCTGCTCCAGTGTGGGCTCCTCTCCCCACAGGTCCACAGGTCCTGCCAGGAGCCTGCTCCAGTGCGGGCTCTCCACAGGGTCACAGCCTCCCTCGGGCATCCACCTGTGCTGGTGTGAGGTCCTCCACGGGCTGCAAGTGGATATTTGCTCCACCGTTAACCTCTATGGGCTGCAGGGGGACAATCCTCCTCACCATGGTCTTCACCACGGGCTGCAGGGGAATCTCTGCCACGGTGCCTGGAGCACCTCCTCCCCCTCCTTCTCCACTGACCTTGGTGTCTGCAGGGTTGTTTCTCTCACATATTCTCACTCCTCTCTCCAGCTACACTTGCACAGGGTTTTTTTTTCCATCTTCTTAAATATGTTATCCCAGAGGCACTCCACTGTCACTGATGGGCTCAGCCTTGGCCAGCGGCAGGTCCGTCTTGGAGCCAGCTGGCATTGGCTTTATCTGGCATAGGGGAAGCTTCTAGCAGCTTCTCACAGAAGCACCCCTGTAGCCCACCCCTGCTACCAAAACCTTGCCACGCAAACTGTATACACTAATGAAAAACTGTTGTCTCCAGTGTCAAAGACTTATGACTCCAGATAAACTTTAGTTTACTAGTTTCTCATTTTACCACCATAAAATGATATATTTTAAACCAGAATATGGTCATTCAAACTAAAAGGAATTCAGTAGTTTCTACAATAAATACTAGTTGGATAAAACTGTTGTCTCACTTCAGCAGTGATAAGTAAAGATATAAATGTAAGGATGAAATGAAATTTCTTACCTGTTTATAAGAAATACAGAAACAATGTATGATAAATAAATAATCATTTCCTGACTTATCACATCTCCACTTCTACAGTATAAAAATATCACAGGAATGTTTTTTCTTGTTGTTTGGGTTTTTTTTTTTTGGTTGGTTGGTTGGTTTTTAAACAGTAGCAGACCATCACTGTCTATCTTACATCTAGGGTTCAAAAGAGAGTCAAGTTAACAGGTCATTTTGCTTCAGTCCACAACTCCATAACTCCATTTTTTTGGCTGATATTTCAAACAACGTGATTATGAACTCTTAGGATCTTAATATCTGCTTGTTACAAGGACATTATCAGCACATTCAGTACAGTTTGCTAAGCTCTCATCAGGTCATAACTAACTATTGTCTGTTGCTGTTCTACTGACCTTTAGCAAGTCAGATCAAACAGCCTAGAGTCAATAGGTTCCATTATCTTAGGAGCAATCCTCTGGGATGTCTGGTCTACAACTAAGAAAATCTAATAGATGAAACACTAACAAAACCCCGCCAGCAAACACACAACAAAAAACAACCCTACTCTTGGCCAACATCAAAATTTGGGCTCTATTCCTATTAAAGTCACAGATAAACAGCAAACAACACTTGGCAGAACACATTCTTTGAGTATCTGAAATTAATATTTTGTATCTCTTCCTGCTGCCTAGTACCTCTTATTTTCTGGATAACATTACCTTTCTTGCTGTTGTATACTTTAGTCAATAGGTGGCAATGCCTACTCTATTACATTTCTTCCATGGGCATTTGTGATGTTATTTATTCTCCACCACTTTACTCTATATCAGCTTTCAATAAAGTATTTCCATTCCACTTGTCACAAAAAAATAAACAACCCATCCCACACACACCCCAGCTTAAAAAAAAGTCTATATGACATTAAAGTCTTCTATTTTCAGAGCCTCCTTTTACTACCATTTACCACCAGTAAATACTGGTGTTTGGACCTTCTCTTAGCTTCCTTCCTTAAATTCTAATTATATTTCACTGCATTTGTTTGAAATGGAAATAGTTTTGGTAGGAATGCTTCAGTCTGCTATCTTTGCTTTGATACATAGGTAATTTTGAAAGAGAATTTCCTATCCAATCAGAGTAAAGTGTCAGCCATGATTGTATTGCATTATAAATAGTTTTCAGAGGTACTAACTGCTAAATAATGAATTGACTTTCAGAAGCTAGCCAATCCATAAATATTACAATGAAACTTTTACAGAGGTGTGTTGTAAGTGCCACGTGGTGCTGTCTTGCTCCTTTTTCACACTGCCCAAGATTTACATAAATATATCCACATTCCTTTGGCACTAATTTAACCCTGTAGGTCACTCTTAAGAGATCATTCCAGCAAGACTTCTATATTTTTTCCTATAGAGCCTTAAATAGCATCAAAGATTTACCCAGCCCCTTTTCTAACAGTGGCTAATAGAGGATCATATGAAGAAGAATGTTTTTTCCTTTCATCTGGTAATGGAAAGCTGCTCCATCGACCCATATTGAAGCGACTTTCTAAACAAGAAACTACGAACTATACTGTTTATGAAATGAAATACTATGCAGTGAAATAATAAAAGCAGAACAGAGCTTGGCTTTTCCTGGTATGTGACTTTCATAGCCAGATGCCTCTGGAGAATGATCAGTAGAATAGGGAAGATCTTGAAAATGTATTGGTTTCAGAAAAATTTCTTCATTCCAAGATCAATGAAGGCAAGCACAGAGTTATTACATTCAGGCTTAGCTGCCCAGATTTCTGTCAGTGACAATTTAAGCAATTACTAAACCCTGGTTGCTTTCTTCAGTCTGTGTTGTTCCTCCACTTGTGTTTCAGAGCTAGGTGTAGGACTGCATAATGAGCTGATCTGGATTAAAAATAATAATTTTGGCAAGGTTGGTTTTAAAATCAGAATCAGTGTCCTGATTCCAGTAACAGACCAAAGGCTTCTCAGTTGGTAAACATCACAACTGAAAATTTGTAGTAGTAAATAGTAATGCATTTCAACATTTGTTATAGAAGCAACCAACCAAACAAAAAGCTATGGAAAATCGTTAAACAGAGCAATTTTTTACAATATGTTAGCTCTGCATTACATCACCACTGTGTTTTGCTATTGGGATTGTCTAAGGACTACCTTAGTCCTTCCAGCTTCAATTCTCTAATGTTCCAGGGCAGAACATACTATGACAGGTGAGAACACAGATTGCTAATGAGGTATTCTAACAGGTGCCATTATAAAAAAAACCTCGGTGCAGCTTATTTCCTCCTTACTTCCCTTTGTATTAAAAAAAAAGATCAAACTACGTCAAAAAGCCAGTAGTCTTGATTGTGATGTACCACTAATAGTGAAAAATTAGTAAGTTTAGAACTGTGGTTCCCATAACAACCATGTGATGCTGCAGAGACAAAATCAGTTTCTTGAGTGGTGAGGCTTCCTAAATCTCAAAGTGATACCAGACACCCATAGTCACAAGGGAGAAATTGGACTTTAGTTCTTAAAACTTCCTGACAAAATATATCATAGATGAAACATTAAGTCAACAGAATAGGCTGAAAAGAAATGGACCTTACTGAAAAGGTACGGAGCAAATAGGAAAAAACTTTATAATTAAAAAATCACACACAATTACACTGTAAAGTCACAGCTCTTAATGTGTCATCTCAACTCATGGTTTCTGATAATAACAATAGTTTGTCTTTGGCAAGTTGTGGCAAACAAAATAATTTTATTTGTGTTAAGAATAAAAGCTTCTCCTAACTGTATTTCACAATCAGCATGTAGTATTGATTGTCTACCTCCATCTCACAATATACCCACATTTTGAAATGACAACATATTATAATGATATTGTTTCCATAGCTGTGGTGAATAAAACAATATACAAAGAGGCTAAAAGATGGATAGCGCAATAGAATCTAGTCCTATTCGTTTCAGACCACAGACACATCATTTACTATTTTTCTAAAGAAGGGGGAAAAAAGTAGGAAAAACTAAACAAAGCTGAACCAGCTCTGTTTAGTTTTCCTACTAGTTTTCCATCCCTTCCTCCAGTTATCCTTACAGTGGAGAAAGAAAAAAACACACACGGTAAAGATACCTGCAGACATGAGTCTATCTGATTAGTCATATTTCCATATAAAAGCATGTAGACAACAAACTATAACTTCACCAAGGTCTAATGTATAAAGAACATGTGGCCAAAGAGCTTCAAAAAAAAGAAAGGAATCACACCTAAGTGGTCGTGCATATGCATACATACCTGTATACATAAGTGCAAGTTACAAATGTTGCTATGGAGCTATCCTGGATTGAACATAAATTGTAATGTGCTACATAAAACCTTTCTGAAAAGGAAGAGCTTTGCCTAGCAAGGTAATATGTGCTACCCCCAGGAGTGGCACAGGCAGATCACCACCACCCTTCAAAATAGGACTTGGAAATGCATGCTGTACCTCCATCACACATCAGGAGGTATCCTGATCAAAAATATGCTGTTATGTATTGCAAGGTGTTACACACAATGGGAAGCTTCCATCTGAAAATTTGGCCCTAAATGCTTCTGGATGACTGCTACTTTTGCAAAACTACAAAACTTGTCAGAAATCTTAGTTCTGTGCAAATATCCTGCATGTCAAATTGGTACTATAAAAATATCTGAGTCTGTTCTGATAGTTTTCTTTAGAAATTGCACATATCACCAGGAAAGTGTTTTCTCACTTAAACTATTTTTTAGGTGCAACTGCTGTTCAAAAGCTGCTCATACAAGCAATCTAGATCACATAGTATCAAAATGTTAGTCAATATGATTTGTTCTCCTTCAAACTTTAAAAAATATATGTTTATTTGTTCTGCCTGCAATTTTTGTGATATAATTTACATAGGTATGACAAGTTCAGAAACTGAGATATTGTTAATTCCATTGAAGCAATGTCTACTGGAGAAGAGTCATGATTTTATCCATTGCTATTTAGTTAACCACTTCTCATCTTCTCATTGGGTGATTGTTTCTTTTTCACACAGCATATTTTTGTGAGTGACAACACTGGAACTGTATCTATTATTAAAATTAACAATTTTCTTGAATGGACTGTGTTTTGTTTTCCACAGTGAAACTGAAGTTGCAGTTTAACTTAAGGATTACACATAATGGCACTATAGTCCTGCCCTCTGAGAGGAAAGTTGCCACACATGTGATGAGATGATCAGCTATTTCAATCAAATACTCTGGCCAAAACATAAACACAGCTAAATCAATTTCTTCTTGAACGGGTAACTCCAATTTCATGAGAAGACATGCTGGCACAGTATCGTGGACATGGATTGCAGGGTAAGAACAGGACTCCAGTAGCTCAAGTTCAGCTGGCAGTTCAGTTTTTCTTTTTTTTATTATTATAAGAGTATATATATAATTTTTTTTTAATAAGGTTGGTAGATTTTCATTTTATCTTGAAAGCAAAACCTAAACTAAGTACACATAGGTAGTTGTGGCATTTAACTACTTAGTCAGGAAACCTAACAAAACAGTATCTTGCAGTTTCTCCTTTATTGGTTATTCTATATAAACAGGTAATTTCCCCTGTAATTTCTAAAGAGTCTTCATACTGTGAAGGACTATAAAGTCAGCAAAGATTATTATTATGTTATCATTACATTTCATTATCAACCTCTATATTCTTTGTCTTGAAAATTTTAGTAATGCCATTCTGTAATAAAATTTGTAGTATAATAGCAAAGACAACCTACTGCCCAAGATGATATTCTAATGGTTAGATATATTAATTTATGACATAGCTGTCCTACTTTATTACAATATAGCAGCTACACTGAAAAACAAAAAATACCAAGGCTGTAATAAGAATGTAAAAATGAACACCGGCATGCCAGATTTTACATGAAGGTGGAATGGACATAAAGAAAATAGAGAACAATCTAAACAATCAGCGAAAGTAATAAACTGTCACTCCTAAGCAGTTTAAATGAACCCATCCAATTTACACAATCCACTAGCCTCACTTCATCTCATAGCAATTTTCACAATCTCACTGATGCTCTAGTGTGCTACAGGAAATACAATCCTCTGCCTTCCCTTGAGTCTTGCTAAATAAGCAAATTATATTGATTGTCGTCTTAATGGAAAGTACCAACACAAAGTCCTTAAGGCCTTTTATCTTGTGGAAAAGAGGACAGAAATGCTCTATAAAGTCCTTTGGGGTTTGTTTTTCAATTGAGAAGGAATATTTTACAATAAGCTTACAAAAAAAAGACCCAACACGCTTTTTACTTGTGTAATTCAATCCTCTTTCCAACATGAAGGAAAGAAGCAGTGTTACTTTAGCTATTATTCAGATAGATGACTGCAGCAAACAAAGAGCCTCTTCATGGTAGTAGCAAGTTTAGCTTCAATCGGAATTATACAACTTACTTATTTTGTTCCTTGCCAAATCAAGACAGCTATAAAATTTCACAAACCTGCTTGTTGAGAAATAGCGTGGTAATCAGTGTCTTAAGTATTCAATAAGGATTTTTTTTTTTTCACTTCTCTGTCTGACAGACAGGTAGAGATTCAACAAGCGATCCTATTTCCACATGAAGTTTTCCTAACTATGATTTTTCACATTTCATGAGTTCTGAGACTCAGAACTTTAGAACTACAGTTCTTTGGAAAGGCAATCCTGAGTGAGCATTTGGAGTAAAAAGACTTAATATTGTAATGCAACAGGTAGGAAGCTAAGGCAAGGAAATGAAAAACAGTGACAGGGTCATGGAGAAAGGGTGCGACAGAACTGTCAGACCAGTAGTGTCCTGACCCTTTTCCCTTGCTGTTCTTTATTGTATATTTTACTACTGTTCAGAACTCATAGTCCCAAAACATTAATAAGCAAGATATTTCAGTCAGCTTTTACACAACTCAGACTGAAATATATTCATTTTTCAACTTATTTTAATGCAGGCAGAAATAAAACAAAAACATCTAGCTAGTGGAATAAAATAAATCAGAATTTCTTTTGAAATAAGTGTTCCAATCCTATTTTCCAGATCCAGATCAATTTTTGCTGATTTTAGGCTCACCTGGACCTGAAATCCCTAGCAACAGAATATAGAAACCTGGCTTAAAACATTACAAGATTCTGTACTATTCATTTTCGCTTTTGGCTAAGCAGAAGAGAACAAAGAACTGACAGGTAAAATCAGATACATCTAAATTACCTAAAAATCTTATTTTTCCACCTGGAAAAAACGAAGGAGAACAACAAACACGTAATTCTTGTTTAGGAGGTTACAATGATCCATCCTTGCCACTACTGCCCAATGGAAAACTTTAATATTGGCCTCAGCTGCTTCTTTCTACAGAGGCAGGAAAAGAAGAGTTCTACAGCCCAAAGCTCTGGTGCACTCAAACAGGATGGTTGTACAAAAAAAAAAAAGAAAAAAAGATGGCAGCAGATGTGCTATCAGACCAGCTTAGCTGTCTCAGTTGATTTCAGTCTTATTATCATAGTTTCACAGTCAATTTAACCTGGCGTAAACTGTCAATGAGACCAAATAAACCCTTCCCAGTGGTCCTTTCTTCTTTCTTACTTGCTCTCACTTCTTTTGATGGGGTGTAAGAGTTAATGAAGCTATTGAACGCATGACAGTAAGAAATGTCCATATGAACTCTTGTGCTGACACAAGACAGGGAATGAGCAGTCAGCAACAAGATTGCAGTCAGGAATCAGAGATGCTGCCAGCTGAAAATGAATGAAACTATGGTCTGAGCGGGCATGACAAAGATGTGCCATAAGCTCACAGATACTTCTGTATAGGCTTGTGCAGTACTGGAAGCTGTAGGGTTCTGTTAACCTCTCTCATGGTTAAGCTAGTAATCCCCTCTGATCGGTACAGGTCTCTGGCATCAGGCTAGCTCACACACAGCTACATTTGTCACATGGTGATAAACTAAGAGTTTAGCAAAGAAGATATGATTATTCCTTATGAAGAAGATCAGGAGACAGGAAACAAGAGTATGAAACACTTAACTATACTTGAAGGCAGGATTGGCGCAAATAAACATGGGTAAATTTGGCTTAATAACAGACAAGGGAGTTTTTGCATCAGTTTCCCATCAGAAAGACTGAGTCTAAAAAGCCTATTTTTGATTTGAAAATTGTTCATTTATGAAAAATATTTACAATTCGGTTGCTAAAGACTTCTTCAGGTTTTTTCCACTTCTGTGTTCCCATAATCCACTAGTCCTTGGCTACCAGCACAAAAGTGTTTAGCTAATAGCCAGGAAAATAAATGCTGCAAATATAATACAACTGTTAATAAGAAAAAAAGGAAGATTTAAATAACTATCTAATAAAAACAGGAACACACAAAACTAGTCTTTTCATCAGATTCGAATATAGAAGATGGCATTAAATTAAGTACTTGGTATAAATAAACAAATGACTCCTACAAAGGTTTTTGCAGCATTTGAGCAAAAATCCTCCTAAAGAAAGTGTGCATTTTGTTAAGATATTGACAGACACAAAAAAGATAGAAATGTTAGAAAAGAAGCACTGGTGCCCTCCAAAGTGAAAAGAAACAAACAAAACCCCTTTTGTTGTTCATGTACTTAGGCCAATTGGGTTGAAACTACCTGAGGCCGTGAAATAGAAAGATTCCTAACTACTGCAAAGAGGCTCCTCATGAGTCTCCAGTTCTTACTGGAAGGTAGAAAAGGTAGTCTTGACAAAAATGGACATGCACATGACAGCATTTTTTTTTTGAAAGATAGATAGGTATTGTGAGACTAACATAATTAGAGACCATTATCTAGATAGTAAGCTGCATATGATATTTAGTGATGTTTGCTTTTTTCTTCTGTATTTTCAAATAAACTTTTTGCATGAAGGTACTTTTTGCAAGATGCGTCTGAGATGGCCTAGATTCACTTTTGAAGATGAGAAAATGAGGAAGAGGATGGTCTTTGAGCCACACCAGTCCAAAGCACAACTCCAGGCAGTATCTTTCAAATCAGACTTTCAGGCTGTCACTGGGAGGAAGCTTAGGAAAAGTTAGTCAGTGTGAGCAAGGCAAAAGGGAACAAGCAATACAAGGAGCTTGGTGACATTTGCTCCATGTGTTCCTGAGAGAGTGCTCCTGTGGAGAAGAGCGATACTACACAACACAGGACTGCCTTAATTGCCACACAGGGTAAATTCACAGTGTGTCAATTTGCCCACAGCACCCTGTGTAGAGCAGCAAAGTTCTTCCCTCTCTGTGAAGTGACATACACATGCGTCAACCTCCTGCACAAGTAGGTGTTATGCTGTTCCTTGGCAACACTGGGACACACTTAGTCTTGCCACCTGATGTCAATATCCCTCAAGGGAAGCTTTCAGGTCCTTCTCCACAGTTTCACTGTTCTGTTCAGACCCACTCTGCATCATAAAGAGAGAACAGAAATTTTGAGAAACAAAATTACATCTGTGTGCTACATCTGAAGCACACAATGGGGAAAAGCTAAATTCCAAGAAACTTCTGATGACCCGATAACAGAAAGACATACAATAATTTGTTCTCACATTTAGCTTTTATTAAACTTAGTAAATTACATCCACAGGGAAAAATCTTGGGGAAAATATTGTGCCTCCAGCTTGTGTTCCTATCTTATCTAAAGTTAATAAGAAAAACAATGAATAGGAACTGGAGAGTGTGAAATCAGATTTAAAATGAAGTCAGGGTATTGTGTACCAGCTTTCCCTGAACTGTAAGCAAGAAGATATTTCTAGCAGCAGCACTTTCAGTAGAAACATCACCAAACCATCTATTAAAAATCAAGCTGTCTCTGTAGAAGCACTCTTCAAAACATAGACATTTAAGAGCAGGAAACATGAAACTAAAATAGTCCATCAGTAAAAGTGGTGCAGAAGGAAAATAGTTTCCTCTTGGATGAACAGAAACACATTGGTTTAGAAATTCAGTGTTACTGTATTTTTCCTTGACAAAATAATTCTGTTGCTAGAAACTACCTGATTTATTAGTACTGTTAGTTTATACCACCAAAGAAGAGCTGTCAATAGAACATGCATGTTTTTCCAAAGGTGGCTTTCATCCTGGGGACACTGGAGTCCATCCCCCATAGAACTGTATAGCATCAGTACAATCTTTCTGAGTGCTGTTTCTCTGCTGCACTGAGGTGGCAATGTACCAACATCAGCAGCACTCTTAAAGAGGGAGTATATGCCAGAGCATGAAGTACACCCCAGAACAAGAAGATCCTGTACCTGCACTGTAGCTATCAGTGGGTAGGAGGGAGGAACATCTCCACCAGCTAAAAAGCATCGGAGCAGCTGCTGTTCAAATGTGTGTCATGTGCTTGACAACTAATTGATGCTTATGGACTAAATGCATTAACAGCTTTAGGTATTTCAAAACAATTCTTGTAAGATAGTTAATTCTGTTTACTTATGCTTAATTTTTTTCAACTGAGGCCCAAATTATTAGCTTCTGAGTAAGTATTATGTCAACAGATGTCAAAAAACACAAGTACCTCCATTGTCACCTTGAGAAAGTTATTCACTCATGCTTTCTATAGCTAACATTTATAAAACACAGCACACAAATTAAATAAGTACTGTCTTTAGTAACAGAATAGAAGTAAATAAAACTATTTTGAAATATGAGTCCTTGATTCCCATAGCAGTTAAACAGCTCTAGAAATAAGGAAGGATTGTTACCCAAGCCACAACTCTCGGAAGCTTGAGACAGTACATCTGTGCTTGATTACACACACTTAAGGATACACCAAAGATAGAAATACACACAAAAGGACCATTGAATATTCATGTTTCTACCTAACAGAAAACAAGAAGTACTTCAGTAAAGTAATTGATGACCCCCAGAGATTACTCATAAAGCAGACACAATTCTTAAAATCTTTCTGATCTGTAATAGAATTTGAACCTTCCCAGCCTAGAAACACAGCAGTGCATAAAAGAATAAATTGAATTATTACACCTAGTCATACCTATCATATGACAATCCCTAAACACACCAGAATCAAATTAACAGAAAATTGGAATTGTCAGTCATTCTAAGACTCTACATATCACTATAACTCTATATCACTGAGAAGTGTGCAACTAAATCTCCACGTCAGCAGCAAAGATCTAACTGGAGTGTTAATACATCTAACAATTAATCAGTTTGAAAAAACTTAAATTAACTAGATGTCCATAAAAATCATTCATGTGAGGTAATGCAAAACACTTTTGCAGAGTCTGCAATGTTTGTGCAAGTTCTTATGACATTTGACATGATAATTAGTTTCTGTGCTGAAGGTGTTTGGCAAAACAGAACTCAGAAGTACTAAAACACGCCTTGTAAGCCTTCTTGATTTTAATAACTGATGTATGAAGTAAGCGCAGTTCTTTTTCCTTTCTCTAGTTTTGTTTGGTTTGTATAAGAGGAACCAGCAGGAGCACAAGCTATCGATTCCACTGATAACTACATCATCAGTAATTATAACAATGTAAAACAAATTCTAATTCAAATTAGTAGTTTATCTGGGGTATTAAAATAGCAGAATTTACCAGTGAAGACTGAGCACTAACAGGTTTTGTTTCTATAGATCTAGAAAGCAGACAGAATAAAAAGGAATGTGCTAGGATATACAAATTAAATAATTTAAGAAATTCTCTCTTAATTAAAAGTAGTTAAGAAGAAAAAAAAAAAAAAAGGAATGGATTATTTAAAGTCTGTAGATCACCAAAGCCACTTCACACAAATTAAAATTTTGAATCAAAGTTCATTATATTAACCGGAAAGGAAATTTTCTCTAAAAATCACTCCAAACACAAGGCAGAGGCTGCATTCACTGAAATACACAAATAAAACCGGTTCAGACTGTCATGCATACCATGAAAGAAAAAGCCCAGAAATGGAGACAGGTGAGAAATTCCATGAATACAATAGGGAGGGTACAGCAGCAGAAGTTATTGAAAAATATCAAGACAGTATATATGTGCCTAGCGAAGGCAAATTATTTTGAAAGCACAGAACTGATAACACTGGAGAACAGATGAGGTTTAGGTTGCAAAACAAGAAGTGCTCTGCATGTACAGCTATCGAAAGGTAAGGAGTTGTTCAGTAACAGTCCCTTTATATAAAAAAAATAAAAATAGAAGAAATTATTTTGTATAAGAACATTCATTACAGTTTTAACTTGGGCAAAGATACTCACAGATTAGTTTCTTTTCCTTCTGCAACAGGCACTTTTCAAGGACAAACCCACTGATGATTAACTATTTCTTTTACAAAATAACACCAGAAATTATGAGTAGTTATACCATATCACCCCAGTTGCACTTGCAGGCTAATTATTTTCTAAAATTTTCTTGAAAACTTTTTGGTTTTCACTTGTATCTATGGTGTCCAACATGAAAAACAGGTTGCCGTTATGTTATCCAGGTGCTGAGGAATGCTGGACTTGGCAGGCTGGCATTCCTAAGCCTGTTAAAAGCCTGCACACTGTATACATGCACCAGCAGATTTCATTAGACATGGCTTCTTTAATGAAGTGGAAAAACAGCTGTCTTATACATTAGTACCAAACAAGGAAATAAAATGATGTAAGATACTTAGTGAAAAAAAACTATCTGAGTTTTTCAAAGATTTGAACAAGCATAACAAGCAATTAAGTGAGGAGAAGAAATGAAATAATGTAAACCTATGAGTCTGGAAATTCTCAGGTTTCTGGTCTCAAAGGTAAGCTTAACTTTCTCTGCCTTCCCCTTAAGTAATTTTTTTTCAGATTATTAAGCGTGTGGATTACTACCTCTTCTCTAAATCACTTGACAAACGAAGTGCTAAGATGTAAAGTACACACTGAACAACACTTCAGCTTCTCACAAACACTGGCAAAGTCCTTCGTGCAGCCTGTTGTACACGCCATGTAAAAGCTGCTTAGCCCTCTTCTCTCACATCAAACAGATGTAGCATCTTCGTAACAGTTAACAACTTTTAAAAACGGATTGATAGTGATGGTTTACAAACTCTGCTAAAGATTCTGTATATATTTGTTTGATGAAAACATCTTACATGTATACTACAAATCTGGCTATTTAGTACGAGCAATTAAGCAGGTCTTCAGTCTGCAACTCCCTCTCAGTAGGTGAATGTAGCCCCAGGACATGCCCCTGCATGTGACAGGAAACACAACGCAGAATGGCATAAACTTTTTTAGTGCCAAAATAGAGAGAATTATATACGTGCCAAATAGAGAGAATTATACATAATCCTTTCTTCTTAAAATCACAGGAAAGGTAAATTGTAATAGTTTTCTTGGGAGGGCTGTGAGTTATTTCATGGCTGCTGGAAGCTAACAGTAACTTTTAAACAGATTTTTATGAACAGGTTTGGCTTTGGGTTAGGAAGGAGTAAAACTCATTGGTAGGAACAGTGGAATTCTCATAGACAAGTCACCTTAGTAAACAGTTGTTTTAAGGCGTAAAACAGTGAAACAGGAAATAAAAAAGCTTTATAGATGTGCTTTTATAACTGTGGGTTCATATATCAAAGTGCAAAATGATGCAGCCACTCTCAATAACTAACATCATCCAATGTAACCCAAAAAAATATCAACATAGTATTTTCTAAAGGCACTCTAAGATCTAGAAATTTTAACTAGTTTTTTTAAACAGGATTTTAAATAGTGTTTGGGACTGGAACACTGTATGAAGTAAAGTAAGAAAATGGAGATTGGATATGAAAGAGTTTATAATTCAAATTGTCCTGGTTTGAGCTGGGATAGAGTTAATTTCCTTTCTAGTAGCTGGTATAGTGCTGTGTTTTGGATTTAGTATGAGAAAAATGTAGTATGAGAAAAATGTGCAGAATCCTGAAAAATTAGTAGAATATTTGGAAAAAGTATGCTGTCACCCTGGCAATTCCAGAGAGACACAAATCAGTGCAATGTGCTGGGCCTGACCCATGCCTACCAAGCCCTGTTCAACAGTATTCAGAACCCTCAAGGGGAAGAGGAGGTCTCTGGATCTGATGACAAAGCAACAGGCACTGCGGCTACTCCAACCCCGGCGACAGGCACTGCAGCTGAACCAGAGAATCAACCTGTGCCTGTAGCAGTCGCCTCTATACACAAGAAGAAATCTTGGAAGCGAAAGTCAGCTCATTTAGAAAGGGATGATGAAAAAGCAGGGTCATCATAAGGAGAGGAGGAGGAAGAGGCAGAACTCATAAACAAGACAGAAACCACCCGATCCCTATCCCTGAGTGAGCTACTATATATGCAAAAAGATTTCAGCCGTTGTCCAGGCAAGAACATTGTCACCTGGCTGCTCCGATGCTGGGATAACAGGGCCAGTAGCCCAGAAATAGAGGTTAAGGAAGCGAAATAGCTGAGATCCCTTTCTAGGGAAGGGGGCATTGACAAAGTGATTGTAAAAGGGGCACAAACCCTCAGCCTCTGGAGGCAGCTACTGTCAGCTATGAAGGAAAAGTATCCCTTCAAGGAAGATGTTATATGTCACCCAGGCAAATGGACCACCATGGGGAGAGGTATCCAGTACCTGAGGCAATTAGCTGTGCTGGTGGTGATTTATGGTGACCTGGACAACGAGTGGTTACCCAAAGATCCAGATGAAGTCCAGACCATCATAGTGTGCCAACTAATTGGCAATACTGACCTGGAAAGACGGAGACGGTTCAACAGTGAATGAAACAGCTAGCCAACTCTGGGAATATGAAGAAAGTAACTCTTCCTCCCTTGCCTCAGCTGTGGAGAAACTGTCGCGGAAGGTCCAGCAAGTCGAAGAAGATAGGTCCTTACTTTCCACCCGTACGGACCAGTATCTCAGCTATTAGGAGTCAGCGTTCCTCTGCTCAAGGGAGAGGATATAGAGGGTAGACACCATGGGGCACCCTATGGTTTTACCTGCATGACCATGGAGAGGACATGAGGAAGTGGGATGGAAAACCTACCTCAACCCTAGAGGCACAGGTACATGAGTTGCAAGGAAAAACAATCACCAAAGGGGGTTCTTCCAGGAAAATTGCTGCTCCACTTTCCAGTGGACAGTTCCCCAGACAGAGTGGAAGGTCTGATCTTACTCCTGATTTTAATGAAGGAACTCCTGACTCATATGTACAAGAAGTGGGTAGCGAATACTACGACCAGGACTAGGGGGTCCCTGCCTCCAGCCAGGTGGAGGAAAGGGACAACCGAGTTTACTGGACTGTGTGGATCTGATGGCCTGGCACATCACACCCACAGGAGTATAAGGCTCCAGTAGACACCAGTGCACAGTGTACCCTAATGCCATCAAGTTATATAGGGGCAGAATCCATCTGTATTTCTGGAGTGACGGGGGGATCCCAACAGCTGACTGTATTGGAGGCTGAAGTGAGCCTAACTGGGAATGAGCGGCAAAAGCACCTCATTGTGACTGGCCCAGAGGCTCCGTGCATCCTTGGCATAGACTACCTGAGGAGAGGGTATTTCAAGGACCCAAAAGGGTACCGGTGGGCTTTTGGTATAGCTGCCTTGGAGACGGAGGAAATTAAACAGCTGTCCACCTTGCCCGGTCTCTCAGAGGACCCTTCTGTTGTGGGGTTGCTGAGGGCTGAAGAACAACAGGTGCCAATCGTTACCACAACAGTGCACCGGAGGCAATATTGTACCAACCGAGACTCCCTGATTCCCATCCATAAACTGATTCATCGACTGGAGAACCAAGGAGCGATCAGTAAGACTCACCTTTTAACAGTCCTGTATGGCCAGTGAGAAAGTCTAATGGAGAGTGGAGACTAACAGCTGACTATCGTTGCCTGAATAAAGTCACGCCACCACTGAGTGCTGCTGTACTGGACACGCTGGAACTTCAATATGAACTGGAGTCAAAAGCAGCCAAGTGGTATGCCACAATTGATATCGCTAATGAGTTCTTCTCGGCAGCAGAGTGCAGGCCACAGTTTGCTTTCACTTGGAGGGGCGTTCAGTACACCTGGAATCGACTGCCCCAGGGGTGGAAACACAGCCCTACCTTTTGCCATTGACTGATCCAGACTTCATGGGAACAGAGCGAAGCTCCAGAGCATCTGCAATATATTGATGACATCATCATGTGGGGCAATACAGCAAAAGAAGTTTTTGAGAAAGGGAATAAAATAGTCCAGAACCTCCTGAAAGCTGGTTTTGCCATAAAACAAAGTAAGGTCAAGGCACCTGCACAGGAGATGCAGTTTTTAGGAATCAATCGTCAGATCCCAATGGATGCGATTAACAAAATAACAGCCATGTCTCCACCAACTAGCAAAAAGGAAACACAAGCTTTCTTACGCATTGTGGGTTTTTGGAGAATGCATATTCCAAATTGCAGTCTGATCGTAACCCCTCTCTATCAAGTGACCCGGAAGAAGAACGATTTCAAATGGGGTCCTGAGCAACGACAAGCCTTTGAACAAATTAAACAGGAGATAGTTCATGCAGTAGCCCTTGGGCCAGTCTGGGCAGGGCAAGATGTAAAAAATGTGCTCTACACCGCAGTCGGGGAGAATGGCCCTACCTGGGGCCTCTGGCAGAAAGCACCAGGGGAGACTCAAGGTCGACTCTTAGGGTTTTGGAGTCAGGGATATAGAGGATCCGAGGCCCGCTATACTCCAACTGAAAAAGAGATATTGGCAGCATATGAAGGGGTTTGAGCTGCTTTGGAAGTGGTTGGTACTGAAGCACAGCTCCTCCTGGCACCCCGGCTGCCGGTGCTGGGCTGGATGTTCAAAGGGAGGGTCCCCTCTACACATCATGCAACTGATGCTATGTGGAGTAAGTGGGTCGCACTGATCACACAACAGGCTCTAATAGGAAACCACAATCACCCAGGAATCTTGGAAGTGATCATAGACTGGCCAGAAGGCAGAGATTTCTGAATATTGCCAGAAGAGGAGGTGATGCATGCTGAAGAGGCCCCACAGTATAACAAACTACCAGAAAATGAGAAGCAATATGCCCTGTTCACTGAGGGGTCCTGTCATCTTGTGGGAAAGCATCGGAGATGGAAAGCTGCTGTAGAGTCTGAAGAAGAAGGTGAATCAAGCCAATTTGCAGAAGTAAAGGCCATCCAGCTGGCTTTAGACATTGCTGAATGAGAAAAGTGGCCAGTGCTCTATCTCTGTACTGACTCATGGATGGTGGCAAATGCCCTGTGGGGGTGGTTACAGCAATGGAAGCAGAGCAACTGGCAGCGCAGAGGCAAACCCATCTGGGCTGCAGCATTGTGGCAAAACATTGCTGCCCGGGTAGAGAACCTGGTTGTAAAAGTACGTCATGTAGATGCTCACATACCTAATAGCTGGGCCACTGAAGAACATCAAAACAACCAGCAGGTGGATCAGGCTGCTAAGATTGAAGTGGTTCAGGTGGATCTGGACTGGCAACATGAGGGTGAATTATTTATAGCTTGGTGGGCCCATGACACCTCAGGCCATCAAGGAAGAGGTGCAACATATAGATGGGCTCATGCTGGACTTGACCATGGACACTGTTGCACAGGTTATCCATGAATGTGAAACATGCGCTGCAATTAAACAAGCCAAGTGGTTAAAGCCTCTGTGGTATGGAGGACGATGGCTGAAATATAAATATGGGGAGGCCTGGCAGATCGATTATATCACACTCCCACAAACCCGCCAAGGCAAGCGCTCTGTGCTTACAATGGTGGAAGCAACCACTGGATGGCTGGAAACATATCCTGTGCCCCATGCCACTGCCCAGAACACTATCCTGGGCCTTGAAAAGCAAGTCCTATGGCGACATGGCAACCCAGAAAGAATTGAGTCAGACAATGGGACTCATTTTCGAAACAACCTCATAGACACCTGGGCCAAAGAGCATGGCACTGAGTGGGTATATCACATCCCCTATCATGCACCAGCCCCCCGGGAAAATCGAACAATACAATGAACTGTTAAAGACTACACTGCGAGCAATGGGTGCTGAGATGTTCAAACTTTGGGATACGCATGTAGCAAAGGCCACCTGGTTAGCCAACACTAGGGGATCTGTCAATCAGCTGGCCCTGCCTAATCAAAACTTTTATGTACTGTAGAAGGAGATAAATTCCATGTAGTGCATGTAAAAAAGATGCTGGGGAAGACAGTCTGGGTTACTCCTGCCTCAGGCAAAGGCAAGCCCATCTGTGGGATTGCTTTTGCTCAAGGACCTGGGTGCACTTGGTGGGTAATGCGAAGGGATGGGCTAGTCCGATGTATAGATGTATACCTCAAGGGGATTTGATTTTGGGTGAGACTAGCCAATGAACTGAATGGTATGATGTGAATTGCTATATAATACTGTATGTCATCACTTCTAAGGCTGCTACATGCCATATCAATGGTATTTCAGTAAGAATCACCCAGGTTAATGAAGAATGAACTTTGATGAAACCAAGCAAAGTACAACAAAGGTGGTGGAATCAGAACTGACTTCAGCATGCAACAATCCAACACCATCTCTCCTGCCCTGAAGGACTGTTATGACAGATGGAGCCCAAAGTCATGGACCAAATGAACTCAACAGACATTTTAGATGGATGGCCCATAGACTAAGGGAATGATATATGTTTGTATATATCAAAAGATAGTGGTGGTGATTAACTGGAATGTATTGGAAAGGGTAGGACCTGGGCATGACATAGATGGTATAGAATAAGGGGTGGATACTGTCCTGGTTTCAGCTGGGATAAAGTTAATTTTCTTTCTAGTAGCTGGTATAGTGCTGTGTTTTGGATTTAGTATGAGAATAATGTTGATGACACACTGATGTTGTAGTTGTTGCTAAATAGTGCTTACACTGGCCAAGGACTTTTCAGCTTCCCATGCTATTTCAGTGCACAAGAAGGGAGGGGACACAGCCAAACTGGCCAAAGGGCTATTCCATACCATATGACATCATGTTCAGTATAAAAACTGAGGGTAGCTGGCTGGGGGGCAGTGATCGCTGCTCAGGGACTGGCTGGGCATGGGTTGGCAGGTGGTGAGCGGTTGCATAATTTTTTTTTTCTTGGGTTTTGTTCCTCTCTCTATCTCTTGTTGTTTTTCTATTATTATTATTATTATTATTATTGTTATTATTATTATTGTTATTATTATTTCCCAATTATTAAACTGTTCTTACCTCACCCCACTAGTTTTCTTACTCTTGCTCTTCCGAATCTCTCCCCCATCCCACTGGTGGGAGGGAGGGTGAGCGAGCAGCTGCGTGGTGCTTGGTTGCCTGCTGAGGCTAAACCACAACACAAATTCACTACAGAACTGAGAAAGCTGAAGTAGGCCTGCCTTTCCCATTGGGTTCATAGGAATTTAAAAATTATGTCACTGGAACATGTTTATGCCCTATTAAAGATTATTTTCTTTGACTACTTTTGTCATAAAATCTTGTTCACAGGTATGACTAAAAGTGAAATTACAGATTAGACACTTCAGTTTTCATATCTCAATGCAATGTTTAGAAACAGGCTTATGTTATCTTATACAAAGTGTATTCACAGAAAAATAACCAAATCACAGTTTGAGATAACCAAACTGTACACCTGATTTGCCCATTTGATCAAAATGATCTGGGGCAGGGGGCATAGAGGATTCTTTGTTGTTGTTTTTTTGGCGTAGTTGCCGTTGAACAAACAGTAATCTGTGCATACAGCTGCACATACACTTTAAATTAAACAAAAAGGAAATTTTTTCAGAATAAGAGAACATATTCCCAAAACCTTTATGAGCACATTAACTGGAACAGATAATGATACAGCCTTATAAAGAAATCAAGTTTCTTTGTGACAAGACATTTGTGATATTCATGATATAAAAATTTAAACTCGGGAAAAGCAATACCTACAAAGCATCTTTGTCATATGGGTGGGATTTTAACAATTAATATACTGGGGAGGTAGGCCACAGACAAGGGCCTGGCATGACAGAGCAAATTCTGAAAGAAATCTGTTTACCTTTTAAAATTTGGTCTACCAACACTAAGTGGAAATAGTGGTCTGGTTTTTTGTTTCTGTTTTTTCATTTTGTTTCTTTGCCCTGTTATTTTGAACAAGTTTAAAATTCTTCATCCAGTTGATACTTTTTAAAATAGCTTAATTCTTTTTGGAAGACCTTGGAAAGGCCTCTGTTGACAAGAGGAGGATAAAATGTAAAGCCTCTTCTAAAATCCTTCAACTTCTCTTTTCCCCTGGAAAGATTAATCCTGGCAACTCTTCATACTTTTGTTAAAAATAAAAGTCATGGTCCAGGAATGTGAAGTCAGTGGAAAAAAAACAACCAACCTATGAATATACAGCTCACACATTTAATAACAGAAAGAACTGTAAGACAATCCATAGAGTAATTAAAAATTAATCTGTCACAGTAGCATAGTAGAGAAAACTATTTCTCTGAACACTACTATAATCTTCAGAACAGTTAGCATTTATTTGACCATAATGTGCAATACTGATATAAATTCCTGCACGTATCATATTTGCATTCTAAACTCATATTTTATATGTTTATAAACATATGTATACACAAGTGTATACATATATATACATATACATGAATACATATAAAATAGTTAGTGGCCGCTTTTTTCTTTCGCTGCTTGCTGTACTGCTGTACTGCTGATCACCTTACTCTGCTGTGCCTGGGAACATTTTGATAACAGCAATGGCCTTGCGCCTGGGCTGGCAGATGGCCAGGGCATCGCTGCTGTTTCTGTGCTGCTGTACTGGACAGGCTGGAACTCCGGTGTGAACTCGAGTCAAAGGGACTGTGACCTGTGGATGAGTCCACGTGGGAGCAGGACACCCCAAAGCGTCTGTGCCCATGGATAAGCCCATGCCAGAGCAGGTATATCTTGAAATGTCTGTGGCCATGGTTATGTCTGTGCCACAGCAGGTATACCTCTGAAGGGATTGTGGCCCAAGGATAAGTCCACTCTGGATAAGGTGCACCTCGAAGCATCTGTGGCTAAGGTGCACCTCGAAGCATCTGTGGCTGTGGATAAAGTCCATGCTGCAGCAGGTACACCTTGAAGCATCAGTGGCTGTGGATGAAGTCCATGCTGCAGCAGGTACACCTTGAAGCATCAGTGGCTGTGCATGAGGCCATGTTGGAGCAAGTTTACTTCTGAAGCTACTACATTCTATGGATAAGTCCAAGCTGGAGCAGGGGCAAGGGGAGGACTTCATTGCAATGTTAAACCTGATGGTCTGGTCCAAAGGGACCAGGGGTGGAGATTGTAATGGAAATACCTTTAAATTGTTGTATCCCGGGATTTGAGTTGCATGTTGTGGGAATTACTATAGCAGGAACCCCTTGTTGCTAGCCAGGCTAGGAGCAAGGGGAGGAGTTCGTTGCAATGTTAAACCCTATAACCTGGCCCAAAAGGACCAGGGGTGGACATTGTAATGGATATACCTTTAAATTGTTGTAAACCATGATTTGAGATGCATGTTATAGGAATTACTACAGCCGGAACCACCTGAACATACGGAGGAGAAGCCTTACAAGAAGCAGTGCAAGTGCAGCAGTGACCTGACCTGAGCTGGCTTTGGTGCCCAATAACTCCAAGCAACACACCACCTCTCCTGTCCTGAGTAACAACCATAAGAGATGAAGCCCAAAGTCATGGACTAAATGAACTCAGTGGACATTTTGTGGACATTCATGGACATTTTACAAATATTTTGTAGGGGTGGTCCATAGACTAAGGGAATGATATGTGTGTATTATATCAAAGGATGGGAAGGGTGATGGTGGGTAATGAGAATGTATGGGATAGTGTGAGACCTGAGCATGACGTAAATGGTATGGAATAAGGGGTGGATACTGTCCTGGTTTCAGCTGAGATAGAGTTAATTTTCTTTATAGTGGCTGGTATGGGGCTATGTTTTGGATTTGTGCTGAAGACAGTGTTGATAATACAGAGATGTTTTAGTTGTTGCTGCACTAGTCAAGGACTTTTCAGCTTCCCGTGCTCTGCCAGGTGCACAAGAAGCTGGGAGGGGACACAGTCAGGATAGTTGATCCAAACTGGCCAAAGGGCTATTCCATACCATATGACGTCATGGTCAGTATATAAAGCTGGGGAACAAGAAGGGAGGGGGGGACATTCGGAGTGATGGCGTTTGTCTTCCCAAGTAACCATTACGCGTGATGGAGCCCTGCTTTCCTGGAGATGGCTGAACACCTGCCTGCCCATGGGAAGTGGTGAATGAATTCCTTGCTTTGCTTTGCTTGCGTGCGCGGCTTTTGCTTTCCCTATTAAACTGTCTTTATCTCAACCCTCGAGTTTTCTTACTTTTGCTCTTCCGATTCTCTCCCCCATCCCACCGAGGGGGAGTGAGCGAGCGGCTGCGTGGTGCTTAGTTGCCGGCTGGGGCTAAACCATGACAATAAGTTCACATATCTATGTGAACAACAGTAGGAAAAAGGCAATTATCATGTTCTAAACTCAGTATTTCTACCTGAGGCTGAGACTGGTTCCAAATTTTCTATCTGACAGTCCTCATTTCTTTGTGTAGCTTCCTTTTGTTTACATACACTTAAACCAGAGCTGACAGGTACCCAGGAAGGGCAGGGATAACATGTAATTTACCAGACTCTGAAGCATCTCTTAACCCTGTAGTGTTTGGAGAGAATTCCAGGTGGATCCATTTTTATGAGAGCCTGGAAAGATTAGAGGTTCCTACAGCTTTTGTGAATAGTATAGCTATAGCAATTTGATTTAATCCCCACCACTTGAAAGTATTCTATTATATGCAGAAAAAATGGAGTCATGGAAAGGTTACATTCCTTGCATAAAATCATACAGAAATTCTGAAACACAGTTATAGGTAGAAAGTTGATCTACTGAAGAGATCTGTTGATCTACAATTCATTTTGAATTGTAAACCACACTTTCAATATAAGAATGAAATGTCTGACACTAATGGAGCTTTTGATACTGAGTATTACTGGCTGTGGGTATTTCTTGAAACTAAAACTAAAATTATATGCTTCAAGTGATAATTTAGTGTGCTAAACCAGCAAAGGCCTTACATGAAATTAATATCAACATATATATATATAACCTATACTCCTATATATTCAATTAAAACTTTATTTTCACGCTTCCTTCTTTCTTCTGTCTTCCCCCTTTTATTGATATGAAAGCAACTTATTTGCTGTGGAAGAAGAAGTATTACAATACAAAAGGAAGTTACTACAGATTTAGGAAACTGAAGGGCCATATGGCTTTCTTCTTGATGGATGTTGGGGTTTAGCCCCAGTTGGCAATTAAGTACCACACAGCCACTCGCTCACCCTCCCCGCCTGGTGGGATGGGGGAGAGAATTGGAAGAGCAAAAGTAACAAAACTCATGAGTTGAGATAAGAACAGTTTAATAATTCGAACACACACACACACACAAATAATAAATTGTAATGAGAAGGAAAACAACAAGAGAGTGAGAGAGGAACAAACCCAGGAAAAAAACAAGTGATACAACCGCTCACCACCCCCTCACCGACGCCCAGCCAGTCCCCGAGCAGCGATCGCTGCCCCCTGGCCAGCTCCCTCCAGTTTATATACTGAGCATGACCCCATATGGTATGGAATAGCCCTTTGGCCAGTTTGGGTCAGCTGTCCTGGCTGTGCCCCCTCCCAGCTTCTTGTGCGCCCAGCAGAGCATGGGAAGCTGAAAAGTCCTTGACTGGTGTAAACACTGCTTAGCAACAACTAAAACATCAGTGTGTTATCAATATTATTCTCATCCTAAATCCAAAACACGGCACTATATTAGCTACTAGGAAGAAAATTAACTCTATCTCAACCGAAACCAGGACAATGGGGATAAAATACTTTGCTTTCATGTTAGTAATATAGTCTGATATACAGTCCTACAGAGATAAGAATACATAGGTCCCAGAGGTGTCAAATTCAAACAGAAAGCTAAACTTGAACACAACAAACTGAGAAAAGATTTAAAAATAGTATATCAAAGGCTGGGTCCCATCCCTACCAAAAAGAAAGTAGATAACTATTATTTTTGTTTGTTCATTAGTTTTAAAATATGTTCCCCCTTTGTTGGTTAAATTACTGTGTTTTAAAGCACAAATAACAACACAGCTCAAACACATGAGTTAAGATTCTGATGAACTCCAGGTACTCCACCTGTTGCTGGAGAAAAGAGAAATAAAAAAGCATGGGTTTTCCTCCTGACCATTTACAGTCCAGAACAAATAGTGTCAAACAAGCTAAGTTTCTCATCATCAGAAGGCATACTTCATAAAAACGATTTTACAGTTCATTAATTGAATGGACTGTGATAACGTTGAGCTTTTGCACAGAAGCAAAGATATGTTTGGTGATACCTATGTATAGAAATATATATATATTTACATATATATAGTATGTGTGTATGTATGTACAGAAGCTTTGTCTCTAAAAGTTATAAGTAACTCTTATGTGCTTGGCAGACCTTCAACCACTCATTTCAAGCACCTCACCTAGTTTTAGTGCTGCACTTCAAAGGTGATGTTGACCAACTGGAAAACACAAGAGAACAGCTAGAATGAGCAGGGTGTTAAATATGGCTGTGCAAGAGGAAGACTGAGCTGAAGCTGAGACATGACAGAGGTGAGACATAAGACACACACGGTTTTTCCAAAAAAGAAGAAGACACAGGACAATCCTTCATGCTCATTTTGGACAGCACTGGCAGCAATTAACTTAGCTGGGAACAAAGATGGCAGCACAAAAAGTTTAATACCCCATTGCTTAATTATCCTTATTGTTTCCGTCAGAAAAGACCTAGATACAGTTGAACCTGTCCCAGAGCATGGGAAGAACAAGATGTGTCTGTATTTTTCTAGAATTTTATAAACATTCCTGTTTCAGTACAGAAATATTGTAATGCCAAAATATTGTGTGTGCAATATCTAAAGGATATGTTGCAAATAACTGTAAGTAACAGCTGCGTGTCCAAAGTATTCCCATTCCTTCTTCTATCCAGTTTTATTTGTTCTGACTGCTCTGTTCTGCTAAAACTGCTCAGTTATGAACTGTGCCTGTTGGCATTTACCATAGTACCTCTACCAAATTATCTTTATAAAGACAGAACTAATTCTTAGAACACTTGCTGGCTTAGTTCATGGATACTACCCATATTAGAAAGTTCAAAAAATTATTTCACTGGTAATATTGAAAAAATAGACATTGTACCAATTCCAAATATTTTGCATGCCAGTAAGAGGACTAAAAAGAATCTGCATTGAAAACATTTAAAAAATTATCCTACTCATAGATAATAATTAAATAATTTCAAATGCTTTTCTAGATCAATTTTGTTCTTATGAATCAGTTGTTTTTGTAAAGAAATTGAATTGTCATTGGATGCATTAAAAAAAAAGTCTAAAAACCTAAGCAAGAGAATGTGGAAAAGATTTTATCCTCTGAGATCACCAATAAAGTATTTGTAAAACAATTCTTGCTTGTTTAAAGCACAAATTTTACATTATTTGTTTGAAAGCTGTTTTCTCTATCCCACAGGATACAACATTCATACAAAAGTGACATAACTTTAATGTAAAATCTGAAATTTCTGTTTTAATAATTTTCAACACAGCATAAGTTGCAATGTACTTGTCAAATTACGGTACAGAAATTGCAGGACAGTGGCCCAGTGTCTCAAGAGTATTTGAAAATATCCTAATATTTGCAGTTTTTAACCTTATTTAGCTATGATTATTTTCTTGTTCCCTTGAGAAAGATATCTTTGCTAAATAATTTGTGTTGAACAGATTATATTTTGGATCCGTTCTATAAATCAAGCAATTTGGGGTAGACAGTAGATGTCAAAGCTTAAAATTGTCTGCTAGACAATAAGTGGTATGGAGAACATGTGGAATATGTTCTAGAGCTGTACAATTACTGAGGTGAGAAGGCAGCTTAGGAGGTCTCTAGTCCAACCTCCTGCTCACAGCAGGACCACTTCTGAGGTCAGACCTCTGGTTGCTCAGGGCTTTGTCCAGCTGGGTCTTGAAAACCTTCAATGATGGAGGTTTTGCGATCCAATGATGCGCGGCCTCTCTGGGAAGCCTGTCCCACTGCTGTGCTGTCTTCAGGGAGGAAAAGCTTTTCCTTATATCCAGCCTGAACATCTCTTGTCTCAGTTTATGCCCATTGTCCCTTTTCCTCCCACCCAGCACAGCTGTGAAGAGCCTGGCTCTGTCTCCTCGATAACCTCCCTGCAGTCATGGAGCGGCTGCTGATAGGTGCCTCCGAAGCCATCCCTGATCCAGGGTGAACCAGCTCCAGCCTCGCACCATCCTGGGGGCTCTCTGCTAATCTCACTCCAGTTTATTGATGTCTTACTTGTATCAGGGTTCCAAAACTGGAGATGGTATTGAGGTACTATTACAAGCCTGTTCTTGAATAGTAATTCTGCTACTGATACAATTAGTGATTGTAATGCAGCTTGTATCACTGTTCGTTATTTTTCCAAAAGAATTATCTCTTCATACACTATTATACACTAACTTCTTGTTTTCATGTAGTAACTCTGCTTCTAGGTTAGACTGTTGTTCAATCTATAAAGATGAGAGCAGATCTATAAAGATGAGAGCAAATTCTTTGTCACAGCTTTCCTACTGCCAAAATCTGACAGAAAATCACCATAATATTTTCCTCTGAAAGAATATTTTAAAAAATTCTACTCTCTACATATAATACCTTGCTAGAATATATGCAAAAGCACCAGGTGGTGAACATAATGCATCAAAATAAAGAAATTAAGTAATTATTTTCTAAAATAGAAAACACTAACATTCAGTTACACAAGACATTTATTAATTTTTTTTTTTTAATTAAGATAGAGGGAGAAAAAGAGGCAATCGACAGTGCTAGTATCCAAAGGTTCTCACTGAGAATGTTGTAGGCAGCCCTCTAAGTAATAAGTATTACATCATCCTAGGAACTTAAAGTTTACACAAGTGAGCAGTGAAAAAAAGACGATGAGAAAAATGTGCCCAAACTGAGAATAAAATCCAGTCTTCTTAGGTTAGTGCTCTATTTGCTATTCTATGCCTACATCCCAAGGTTAATATGTCTGTCATTTCCTTTTTCAACAATTAGGATACTTTCTTTGGATTTCCTGTGTCAATGCAATTATTTCCCATCAGAACAGTTATTAAAGGCAATGAAATGACTCTATACATTATATTCAGGAAGTCACCTCTACTGACAGAAGGTTTTTATAAAAACAAAGATTTCCTCTCTTAGCATAAGTGATTGCTTTTAAAAAATGGGAGTTAATTAGAAAGGAAATTGCAAGTACAGCTATGCAAAAAGTAATGTCAATAACAGAACTCAAAACAAATCCATGAGTTGAAACGAGCCTGATTTTGGTAAATAGTGTTAATTACAACTTGCTCTGCTTTGTAAGTACTTAGTAGCTCTATATTTGGTAAACAGAAAAGGTTGATTCTATTTTGTCTTGTGTGTAAAACACAAACAGCTAGGGCATTGGTTTTTATGAATCCAAGCCTGGTTCCGGTAGAAACTCATTATCCCCTAGCAATGACATAAACTGTTAATCTCAGATAAACATGGGTCATGTGAAAAGAGAAAAAAAAAAAAAAAAAAAAGAAAAGAATAATATAAAATACTAGTTTCAAATCTTTTTTCCCAGATTGAATGTTCACTGAAGGCATGCATGCCAGAGTTACTGATGCTTATAATGAAGGTGCTTCTTCCTGACTGTAGCATGCTCCTCCCAGGACATCTGGGCATTCTTCTCCTACTTTTTCACATTGTTTCTTAACTTAATAAAAAGGAGTAAATGACTGACAATGTAGCTTCTTGGATCTTCACATTTCAACAGAAAATAGTTTTTACAGCAAGAAAAAAAAACTAAACAAACCAAACCTACTTTGTAACTCCTACTTTTTATTCTAATCTTGGTCACTGATATGCTGCATGACTAGCAAGCAAAAATCTTTTCTTTAAGATACATATTCCCCACTTTTCTTAAGTTGTTGCCTTTGGCCTTGTATTAAGACCTTATAATGGAAGCTTTGGTATACTATTGTATGGAAGCAAACTGTGAGAAATCATTTGAGAGGGGTTTCTTCCCTTCTAAGTTACTGGTTAGGGACAACTTCAAGTTGTCCTTCACTTGTCATATCTGATAAAACAGCTACAGTCTTAATAAATATGTTGCTCAAGAAAGACATTCAAACAAAGTTTCTTAAGAATTTCCCCAAGTAAAATAAATTGTAAACTTTTTTTTTTTGTAAACTTTTTCTTCAACTGCTTTTATTTTTGGAAAAACTGCAGAAATAGACCAATCCCAGAGATGGGAATTTTTTAGTTAACTACACTTTGTCAGAATATTTCTTGAGAGATACTGTCACTGGAAACTGCTTAAAAAAGAAGAAAAAAAAGTACCTTTTAAAACTAAAGTTAAAAATATATTTTCATTTGAACTTTCAGTGAAACTTAGAACACAAATCCATGAATACAATCTGAGAATTCAACATATATTGCTAGAAGTTGCCATTAACTAGGATCATAAGACTTCTTTTGTTTGTTTGTTTGACCCAAAATAACTTTTACCCTTGTTTTTAGAGGTGCAGATACATACACCTCTATGTATGTATGATGTCTGTCCAGAAGCTACTTAGCAGTTTGAAATAATTTGAGAAAGCATAGAGATTAATTTATCACATTTCCCCCTCTGAAAATAAGAAGGTAGACAGATA
The DNA here is from genome assembly GCF_035582795.1 of Mycteria americana. Classification (NCBI taxonomy): domain Eukaryota; kingdom Metazoa; phylum Chordata; class Aves; order Ciconiiformes; family Ciconiidae; genus Mycteria; species Mycteria americana. Next base: position 114,131,725 of record NC_134366.1, on the reverse strand, counting down.
GTCAGGAAGAGCTGAGAAACCTATAATAAACAAAATAGATATTATCTCCAGCAATAACTCACATCTGAGAGTAACTACTTAATGTCACATTCTCTGGAAAGCCTTGAAAGACAACTTTCCCAGTGTGATAGAGCTGAGAAACCCTGAGAAAGACATCTCCACAGGCTCCTACTGCTATGCCTGTTGCAGATAAAATATCACTTGTAAAACAGTACCATAGTGAATAGGTTTTTACACTGAACTCTTCCCCCTGATAGTCCCAGGCTCCTCTGGAAACCCCTAGACAGATATCCAAAGCTTTGCCTTTTCAGCTGACTTCCTGACGATGCTCCTAAGAGCACTGGAAAAGGAGTGCTACTCTGTGGCTCTACACACCAACACATTTCCATTCCAGAAAGCCATGAGAGCTTCTACCTGCAGCTTCTGTGGTCCAAAAGGAGGGGAGGCACTGGAAAAAGGATTATCTGTTTGTCTTACACCTACTCTAACGTATTCCCTTTAGGAAGGCAGAAACAGTCCATGGAAGTTAGTACAGCTTAAAACCAGAAAGAGCTTTGATCAGTTATCACCCCTCTCCAATTGCCTCACAAAGCTGACTGAAGTAGTGATCTAATACAAACACGAGAATCATTTTCAGTACAGCTAAACATCAAACACATCAGGCCTTAATAACATGTAGCAGTAATAAATGCATTCCCAAGTATCACAGACAGTGGTCTCTTAGGTTCTTACAGCAGTCTCTAATCTTTTTTTAAACTAGCATCTTTGCTGTCACAGCTACACAAACTATTCATATAACGATGTGAGAATATTTTAGGTGATATAAAAAGTTTAATAAACAGAAAACAAAGTATGACCAAATACTCCATCGTCTGAAGGCAAGATGTTGCTTTATGTGATTATTTATCCCTCTGACATTTTAGACCACATTTTAAAGAATTTAGTCTCTCAAAATAAGTGTCTATGAAGCATGTGTAGTCATGTGTAAGAATATCTGCAGCACATTGACAATTTACTTGAAGTCAATTTCCTTAGGGAGGACTCTTAAGCTGTGTGATAAAGAGGGAACTATATGCTAAAAAATCTTTCAAACAGAATGTTTGCAAGCGTTTACCTAGTAGAGGCAAGATCTTCAGTTTTTCAGGTGTTTTAAAATAATCTCCTCATGTTATTCATGCCTAACTTGTTTCTAACATGCTACAATTTTTGTACAATGTGTTGTAAAAGTGGAATACTTGAAAAAGGAAACAACAACAACAAAAAAGCAATGGAACTACAGAGTGATATAGTAGTTACAAGGAACACAACAAGAAACTAGCTGAATATGAGACCAGATTTTTTTTTCTTTTTTCTAAGGAGGTTTCACAATAAAGATTGCTATAATATTGTCACTGTAAATGAACCCTCTGCCAATTCTCCTGCATGATGTTTGCATGCCAGGTTCAGACTCATCAAGATAAATGATATCTACTGGTCCATCAGAGTGCATCCTTAGATTGGCTTTGCTTTTATATGTAGGGTTACAATAAGAACCCACATTGCTAAATGCCCTTCATTCTCAAGGCCTGTTGCAAAAAACTTGTGGTTAGAACAAGCTATCAACCATTACAGCTGGCTAACTGAATTATCTCAAGAGTTAATCTAAATTATTATCTAATGAAATATTTGCTTCAAGACTCAGGAGAGCAAAGTTTAAGATTGCAGAGCTACAGTATTACTGTTTCTGGATTTCTTCTGCATCTTAATTGTACCATAAGATGAATATCATTTTAAACTTGAAATGCTATAATAATCATAGAATAGTTTGGGATGGAAGGGACCTTTAAAGGTCATCTAGTCCAACACTCCCCCTCCAATGAGCAGGGACATCTTCAACTAGATCATGTTGCTCAGAGCCCTGTCCAACCTGACACTGAATGTTTCCAGGGATGGGACATCTACCCCCTCTCTGGGCAACCTGCTCCAGTGTTTCACCACCCTCATTGTAAAAAATGTCTTCCTTATATCTAGTTTAAATCTACCCTCTTTTAGTTTAAAGCCGTTACCCCTTGTCCTATCGCAACAGGCCCTGATAAAAAGTTTGTCCCCATCTTTCTTATAACCCTCCCTGAAGTACTGAAAGGCTGCAATAATGTCTCCCTGGAACCTTCTCTGCTCCAGGCTGAACAACCCCAACTCTCTCAACCTTTCTTCATAGGAGAGGTGTTCCAGCCCTCTGATCATTTTTGTGGCTCTTCGCTGGACCTGCTCCAACAGGTCATGTCTGTCTTGTACTGAGGACTCCAGAGCTGGACACAGTACTCCAGGTGGGGTCTCACCAGAGCAGAGTAGACCTGCTGGCCACGCTTCTTTTGATGCAGCCCAGGATATGGTTGGCTTTCTGGGCTGTGAGCGCACATTGTTGGCTCATGTCCAGCTTTTCACCCACCAGTACCCCCAAGTCCTTCTCCGCAGGGCTGCTCTAAATCCCTTCATCCCCCAGCCTGTATTGATACTGTGGGTTACCAGTTTAAGCTAAAAGGCAGCATGTTTTCAGATCACTGAAAAATGCATCTACATTTATTTTGTCTTTTAAAAAATAATAATAAAAAACAGATTTTGTTGTTGAGAGACAGAAATCCCTGCTTTATAAATCTCTCATGAACTTGTAAAGAGCAGCAGTATTTTCTTGACATATTTTATGTAAAGCCAGAAATATACACCGAGTTTTTTTACAGTGAATTTTACATTCTTCTTGAAATATGTGTTCTCTGACCTTCTAAAAAAAATAGGCAGCCTATTGCGAGCTTCCTCACCAATACGTCCCAACAATGATAGCTTCCTCCCAGTGCCAGTCAGGCTTAATGATATTTTCATGAAGTGACAGGCTTAACTGATTGATATTGCACTTAAAACTGTGGTAAGGTCCAATGGCAGGATTTTGGAAGGAAGGGACTTTTATATCTAGTGAATCTGAGCCTGTAAGAGTTACTTATTGAAAACAGCAAATGCAGGTACCCATCAGTGACCAAAACTTATTCTAGTAAGGAATTCAAGCAATTCATGTTCAGTTTTATTTCTCATAATGACACCGATCAATTCTACTGAGGGTCAAGTGCAAGATTTTTCCAAATATAGAATCATATAATCATAGAATCATTTAGGTTGGAAAAGACCCTTAAGATCATCAAGTCCAACCGTAAACCTAACACTGCCAAGTCCACCACCAAACTATGTCCCTTAGAAAAAAGCCTAGATACATTTTTCTCTCAGAAGATGTTTGTTAATGGTGAAAATGAGGCAAGGTCTTCAATTAATCTGTTAATATATCTAGCTTGCTTTCTTCATCACAAGGTCTCTTTGCAATTCTGTCATGAGCACAGCTGACAACTGTGGGTACCTGCCATTCTCACCAAAGTGTCCATAGGCTAGAGTCCAGTCTGAGTAGGGGGTGGGCAGCCTGTGCCACCTGAAGACTTGGGTGCCAGTTGCTCCCATAGGCTCCCAAACTTACAGTCTTAGATGATCAGGGTGCTACCTAACCTTGGAGCTCTCTAAATATCTGCTTAGAAGTGTGCCTAGCACTGCTCTGATCCGGACGATGCTGCCCCCAGATCTCTGTGCTCAACCTGACATGTTGAGCTGAGAATCATGAATCCGTCATTCACTACCAGTCTTGCTTTCTAGCCATGGTTCACCTGGCTTTCTCAGAGCATAGCTATTATTTTCCTTGTAGATGCTGTTTCTCTAGTAGCCAGCAATTTATTTTAACTTCCACTTGTGCCCAAAGGAATATGAACCTGGGTCTTCCATCACTGTGATGAATGCCCTCAGGACTATTTTGCCAGATTGTCCCAAGTGATTTTTCCAAAGCAAATTAAAGCAAACAACAACAAAAGAGAGGAAACAAGGCAACACACACAAAAGCAGCATTTTGGAAAATGGTTACAGGAAGAGTTTCTGTCATTACTTAGAATGCAATTCTAAACAGTCATCCAGAGAAACTCCTGACAAAGCAGGAATCTGCAACAGTTCAGCACCTTACATAACAGTGAAAAAGCCCCTAAACATGACATGAAATTACGCGGACACGCAAAGTAAATTTGATTTTTTAATTTTTGTAATGCTTTAGATCTATGTTTTCCTTGCTAATGCTGCAGGTGAAACTAATAATGAGTCTAAAGATTAGCTTTTTTTCTTAATATAAACTGTGCTGATCATTCCATATGCATAGAAAAAGCTGACAACTTGACTATTACAATTTCAACAGCCATTTATTACAGACCATCAGAAGCATGAATAAAAATGGGACAGCAGCAACAGAAATAGTTTTGCCAATTATACTTGAGTGGGAGTATCTTAATTGTTAAATGGATGTGTAGTGGATAATAGGACCAAACATGTTGTGCTGCAGGCAAAAATTAGATTAATGTCATGGACAATGAACTCAGGATCTACGTTTACAAAAACAAAGAAGCCAGACTTAAAACAATATAACTCTAATTTGTTATCTTCCAAGGAATGCCAGCATGGTATAATAACTTGATTCTCAAACACCTCATGATGAAGTGTCGCATTTAAACTGGAAAGAAATGTTATTCAACTCTTTACTTTGATAATCACAACATTGAATTTTCTGATCATCCATAGCAGAATGGCAGATACCTAACCATGAATTATTAATGTAAAATATTTGCAATATTAAACTGTACCACTCCAAATTTCCTTTTCAAGGAGTTAAAAAAGTATTTTAAAAGTATAAAATAAGTGTTTATTATTGTTGTTATTGTTGTTGTTGTTGTTATTTTTATTCAAGAGGAGATTGGAAGAGAATTCCTGCACACATTCACACATGAACTACCAAAAAAACACTTCAAGTATTCAAGGGCTATGTCATTTAAAAGCATTATAATAGCCAGGTACAGGAAGAATTGCTATTTTGACCACAACACGCAGTCTAAGAATGCCTATTTTATTAGCGTTGTGATATATTTTAGATATCATCTGACAATATTGCGATATATTTTACAATCATCTGACAAACATGGAATATTGCATCACAACACATCTATAACACTGATAGTTTCCTCCACTAATGTAATAGATGGAATACTCTTCATATGCAACATCTACATCCAGCTGATAAAAGCCAAATCAGTAATATCTAACAGTACATATGCCTCATATTGAAATTTCGCTCTTCAAAAATGACAGACAATAGTTGGAAGATACAATTAAGGAGAAAGCTGTCAAGATTAATTACTTAAAACCAGAACTGTTGTAATTTTGTATTCCACTCACTATCCTAAAGTTATCTTCAACACAATGGTATTATTTAACAATGGTACTTGACTCTCATCTCTCATGTCAATGTATATGTTACTGAAAATATGACTGGAGGAGGGAAGAGAGACTTAGAAATGAAAAAATAAGACAACTTTTCAAGAAAATTAACTTATAGGCCACTTGGGAGCAGATTTTGCTTTTGAGTAAGACAGAACATCTACTGGAAAGTAGTAAGCTGGAAGAAGTCTTTAATACCATGCTACTATAGAATAAACCTAAACATTTTAAGTTATTTATACAATAAACACATATCAACTTACACGGAGATAAATTTAAGCTATTCAAGGCTGACTGACAGGATATTCGCAGCTTGCTGGTATTATTTTATCTTAAATAAATCTCCATTTTTTTTTAATAAACACTATTTTAATCCTGGTTTACTTTTACTTTGTAAAAGATACTCTACAAAGAGCTGCACAGATTTAAGGATTCTCAGCAGCTTTCAGCTGCTGGAAAGAATTATTTTCAAAAATTTAGGGGAAACCTTGCTCCAAACTCTTAGCTTTTAGGCTCACACTTAAAATTTTGTATACAAATTGACTTTTTGGGATTATATACAAAGACATTTAAGAAATTTTGAAGCTCCTGAATAATCCAGAAAGAATGGTGCTTTGACATCACATACAGATTAGACACATTAGCAGACAAATGAGTAAAAGTATTTTTGCTGCACTTGGACATTTCAAGAGCTTGTATTTTTCAGCAGCTATTTAACACTTGTGTCGATCTTCTATTGTGTTTACTCAGTTACTTAACATTAAGCAGGAACAAGCATCTAAGCTGAATGTTTGCCGAGCCAGATCATCCAGTAAATTAAATTTGACACAGAGTCCCCGCCAGCTCAGCACCTGCTCCTGCCAAGCACAGCTCTTTATATATGTGATGGGTTCGGCCCGGCTCCACCTGCACAGTTTGGCAATGCTGCCAATTACCTCTTGCTCAAAGCTGTTCACCAGAGCTCTTACCCAGCCCTTGAGCACCTGTGGTGCAGCAACAGAGTAGAATGCAAGTCAGAGATTTAGAAAGGCTAGACTTGAGGCCAACTTTCGAGAAGATATAATATGCAGTGTTAATCGGGCCTGGGAGAAGAGGGGGACCAGAGGGCAGTGAAGTTACATCTTTGAGCACCAGAGGCACTGGCAGCATCTGCCTCCATGGGCCATCCATTGACAATGAACAGTAGTTTCACTCCCTGAGAGAGTCACTGACCAATTGCTTCCTAAAGATCTCATTCTGTGTGCTTGATTCAGTGTGTATTTCTAACTCTTAATAGTTCATTTTCTGTTACTGATCTTTGGTAGTTAAGTGGATTTGTAAAAACAGCTAGAATTCAGCTTGCTCTTGTCTAATAACTCAGTCCCTTTCCCCCTGCTCCCTGTCCTGCCCCTTCTCTTAGTGCTTCTCAAAAGCCCCTAGCCTACGTCTGACCTTCATTCCCTGAAATCCCCACTTTTTTCCTTTAAAATATCGCTTGTGTAAGCAAATTTAACATGGCAACCTTGACATTTTATGCAATAGAGACATTATGAATTAGTGGAAATAATGTTGTGAACTGGAGAGAAAATCCTTGAGAGAGTGTGAGGGAGGAGGAAAGTACCAGAGGAAAATGCAAGTGGGTGAAAAGGTGTTATCTGAGCAACAAATACAGTTAAAAAAGAATAGTTTTAAAACACAACACAAATGGGGAAAATGCCCAAAACAACATAAAAATAAACAAGGATAATTAATACTTAAACTTTTGACATTAACAACTGAAGAAGAAAAAAGAGACTAGTTGGTTTTATCAAATAATCAAGAATTGCAGATGTTGGAATATCTTCAGAGACAGCAAAATCAAAGGTATAAATTCAAAACTTTAACTTATACCTGTAAGCACTGAATTAGTTTCATGAATCTCAAAGTATCCGAAGAAAAAAGGAACAATACAGGAGGACCACTAGTTACTCAAGTTAATTGCTCTGCTGTCCCCTTCTTGCAATTATCCCTCCACTGTGTCCAGTGGTCCAACAGAAGCAGAGAAGAAGCGACCAGGCTGGGGAAATATAATGTGTGGTTAAGGTGAGTTAGATGGAATTGCTCTAGAGAGGTTAAAGCAGCTGTTAGTTTTAGCTACACTTGTAAACTCCTCTGTTGCTGGTCTTCTGTCTTTCCAGATTTCCTGGAACTCATCCACAGAATCACAGACTCACAGAATGGTTGAGTTTGGAAGGGACCTTTGGAGATCATCTGGTCTAACCCCTGTGTTCAAGCAGGAACACCTAGAGCTGGTTGATGTGCTCCTGGACACAGGACTGTGTCCAGACAGCTTTTGAATATTGCCAAGGATGGAGACTACACAATGTCTCTGGGAAACCTGTGCCAGTGCTCGGTCACCCTCACAGTAAAAACACGTTTCCTGATGTTTGGATGGGACCTCCTGTGTTCCAGTATGTGCCTATTGCCACTGGCTCTGTCGCTGGGCAACACTGAAAAGAGCCTGGTTCCGTCTCCTTTGCACCCTCCCTTCAGGTATTTATATACATTGATTGGATTCCCCCTGAGCCTTGTCTTCTCCAGTCTGGAGTCCCTGCTCTCATATGACAGATACTCCAGTCCCTTAATGATCTTATTCACTGGACTCTCTCCTGTAACTCCATATATATCTCTTTTGTACTAGGGAATCCAGAACTGGACACAGAAATCCAGGTGGTGCTGAGGGTGCACTCTGCCTCATTATCCAGATCATTAATGAAGATTTTAAATAGAATTGGATCCAGTATTGACCCCTGGGATACACTGCTGATTACCGGCCTCTAACTAGACTTCGTTCCAGAGATCACCACCTCTCAATGCCCTGCTGTTCAGTCAGTTTTCAATCCACCTCACAGTCTGATCATCCAGCCCATACTTCACCAGCTTCCCTGTGAGGCTCTTATGGGAGACAGCATTGAAAGCCTTCCTGAAATCTAGGTAGACAATACCCACTGCTCTCCCCTCTTCTACCAAACCAGTCGCTTTGTCATAGAAGTTTATCAAGTTGGTCCATCATGACTTCCCATTGGAGAAGCCATACTGACTGCTCCTGATGACCTTGACCTTCATGTGCCTGGGAATGGTTTCCAGGATTACCTGCTCCATCACCTTCCCAGGGACTGAGGTGAGGATGACTGGTCTGTAATTTCCTGGGTCCTCCTTCCGGCTCTTCTTGAAAACAGAAGTGATCTTTGCCTTCCTCCAGTCTTTAGGCACCTCTCCCAGCCACCATGATTGATCAAAAATTATCAAGAGTGGCCTCGTGATGACATCATCCAGCTCCCTCAGCACTTCTGGGTGCATCCCATCAGGTCCCATGGATTTATGTATGTCCAATTTGCTTACATATCCCCTGACCTGATTCTCTTCCACCAAGAGTACATCTTCCTTGCTCCAGTCTTTCCTCTTGGCTTCTGGGTTTCCTGAAGACCAGTCTTGCTAGTAAAGACTGGGACAAAGAAAGCATTCAGAACCTCAGCTTTTTCCATGTCCTGTGTCACCAGGGCCCCTGCCGCATTCAGCAGCAGGCCCAAATTTTCCCTAGACTTCCTTTTGCCACTCATGTACTTACAGAAGGCCTTCTTGTTCCAGGTAGGCTTTAGCTTTCCTAACTCCATCTCTGCATGTTCAGACAGTATTTCTGTATTCCTCCCAGGTTACTTATCCCTGCTTCCACCTTCTGTACATTTCCTTTTTGTGTTTGAGTTTTATCAGTAGTTACTTGTTCATCCATGCAGGCCTTCTGGCATTTTTTCTGAGTCTCTGCTCTTTAGGATGGACCACTCTTGAGCTTGGAGGAGGTGATCCTTGAATATTAACTAGTTTTCTTGTGCCCCTCTTCCCTCCAAGGCCTCCATTCTTCTCACTTCAAGTCTCTTGACAAAACGAGGTCCCTCACTGGCTGTGAGTACATGGCCCACCTCTCTTCCACACGTTCTCACATCACATTCCTTCAATGCAAAGAGGAGCCTGCATCCTCTGAGTACTCCACGTGCATACTCTTTCAGCTGAAGGCTTGATGGTTGAAACCATTAATAAAGTTTACAAAGACTCTTACAAATGCAATTATTTGGAAAGATTTGAGTTCAGTTTAATAGCAATATTTAAGGGCTACCTTTCCCTTTGAGGGCCAGCACTGTTGACAGGATAATGTACTTACAGTGAGATGTGGTGGGAAGATGGAAGGACATCTCTATGCACAGCAGGGCCAAAGCTGGATCTGGGATGTCTTACTAGTTGGAAGCCAGGGGAGGCTATCTTAAAAAGCACCAATATCTTCCTTGCTACAGTTTTTGCAGAGTTGTACAACATTTGAGTCAAGGAACTGGATGCTTAAATTTTAAACTGTGGTTTAAATATACCACTTTTTACTCAGATTACACATGCAAACAGTCAGGAAATTGCACTTTAAGATGGACCATACTAGTAATCTCTGAAATCAGTGGGTATTTAATGAAATTTAAGGAGAAACTTGCATCCTACCAGGAATCAATATAGAACATTTTAATAGAGAGATACCAATGCTTATTTTGGATGTTATATAAAGACCAACATTATTGAGCTGTCTCACTAAATATAACAGGAACAGAAGTGGCATATGAGTCCGTTTTACCCCTGGAGGTTTCCTAAACAATCACCCTATAAAAATAAAAAAAATGTGTTCACTGTGAACTCAAATTATAATTCCTGTCCTATCTTTATCTGAGTTTCAGGTTTTTTACCTTTTCTCTAGAGGAGCTGAGGCAACATTTCATATCCAGTACTTAAAACATGCCACTATGAAGGAGACAAGAGCTATTCCTTAAACTACATAATTAAATGCACTATTTCTCCTCTCCCTGCCAGCAGGAATCCCAATTTGCTTAAGTCATAAAATGGGCAAAATTCACTTAATAAGCAGCTATTTAAAAAGTAGGCTAGGGCTTATTTATTCAAGGCACAGTAAACACTTGCCAGCTTTCTTATAGTCTTTTGCTTTGCATTTATTAGCATTGCATCAAAGTCACTGACAGTTACTGTTCTCCCTATTGCTCAGCAGTTAACTATCCCTTACTGTGTGAGGGCATGCTTATTAAAAGCGGCAAGGACAAATTCTCCCTTCCTCACCATTCTCTGTTCACTTTCAGATTATTCCTTTAAGATTTCTCTCATAATATCCACTCCCACATCCATCTCTTAAGATTTCACTTTTTCCAACCTCATTTTTTAAGACAAGTGGTTTTCCCTCCTCTTTGCATTCGAGTAGTATGGGGGAGTAATGTTACCAATGGCACAGAGACACTCAAGTTCCTCATATACAAGCCCAAGTGTAACCATCACGTGTAGATAGATGTTTCATTTACACTGGAACATACTCAGCCAAAAGGGTGCTGTAGACTGCAACTAGAGATGCGATGGAGGCCAGCTGATTGCAAGTGGTGTGTTCAGAATTTCATCTGCATACAATTTAAGCTATTTAAGAAACAAATTCAAGCTGAAACTGCAAGAAGTACATCTGCAGAAAGGCAAATGTTTGACAAATTCCAAATTTCTGCTCTTCAGCAAAGAGGAGATAATTCTTATTATTAGACACTGAGGCAACATTTCCCTTCTTTCTTATGACATTGTAAGAAACTGAAGACAACACTGTTCATTAGAAAGCTTCACTAACCTCAGTTATCAGTGGTGCACACAGAACATTAGAGCAAGATTACAATATTGATGAGAAGAGCAGTCATTCACATTAAGCAATCAGGGTTTTACTGTCTCTTATTCGCCTTTTCTTTTAAGAAGAGGAGAAAGAAATATATATGCCTAAGATTTAAGACTCTAAGTCAAACCCATCAACAACAGCAAATATTTTACAAACCATGCATCACAAACAAACTTGGCATATCTCTGGCTACTTGGCACTGCTGATACCAACTTTCCCCAGACATTATTATCTCAATAAGTGGAGAACTGTTGTTTTTCAAAGGAGAGATGCACATTTCTCCTTGTCTATGGTTGACAAATGGTAGTATAACAGTCTTCCTTAGCAAGGAATATATTACTTCACTGTTAACAGTCACTTTAATGTAGAGTAGACTGTTTCAGAATATTCAATATTTCTTTCCCCCAGATGTTCTGCTGCTGGAGTTAATTCACCACTTTCATGGTTACTTTGCCTAAAGAGCAAAGACTTCTTCACAAAATTTCTAATTATCTCTCAAGCAGAGCTTCCTTGAACACTGGCAGAAGACCACATGCTTAAGGGCTACTGTGTGCTCCACAAAACAACATGTAGCTTTGTCATCTCCCACTAGCAGATAGCCTCTGTACATGACGGTAATAGCAGACACGCCCTGACCTAAATGGTGGTTTCACCAGAAAAAAATTATATTTTATGATGCAGAGGTCTTCATTTCAGTCTCCACACATAACTCCTCCAAGGTCTTCACATGCATTGGGATGTTACTCTATTATAATAGATTTATGCATAGTACAAATAGAGCAAATGCAATGAAATACATTTCAAACAAAGCAAAATCATAATTTTGCCTGGAATTACAACATCAGTCAGAGCAAGCTGTCCCCATCCAGACATCAGACTAGCTGATTTTGATCCTTCAAGTCTCTTCAAAGGAGACCAAAGACATCTGACTTTGCCTGCTGACCGTTCCATCACACTAAGCCCTATTTTTAGCCACTGGCTGTTGTTTGTATCCTAAAACTGTCCTAGGCTCGAGCATAGGTTTATCAGGAAAGCAGTGGAGCCAGCCTCTTCACAGGTGGTGCTGCCTGCATATTCCTGCACCATCTGACAAAGCAACACTGTTGATCCCTTCCACTTTGCTATTTGTCCCCATAACCTTTCAGATGGCCATTGCTTGTATTTAACTGGGATTACAGAAAAAGGTTCTCAGTCATTCAGTAAGAAATAAATTAGATGAAGAGGAATATATTTCTAGAAAAAGTCCTGATAGCCACTAAGCATGAGTTTGCACAGTAAACAGAGGAAGAAGGAAAGCTACAATATTACTGTTTGATAAATGGATATACTATGCAAGTATGAATTACAACGAATTATAAGCAGCAAATAACTCATTACAGCATGGTTACTACAGTTAATATAAAAATCAATTCATAATAATATTTGGACACTACAGACAAATTGAAACCACTTTAGAAGTTTGATTTAATTGTCTATAAATTTATATTTGTTCTATGAGAAACCAAGACACATACATCAATATTACTCCCAGAGCTGGAATGGAAATGAAAACAAAACACCTCCTCTACTCAGTGGACAGAAGGTAGGAAGCTTTTAGTTTATGCACTCAAATTCTAAAAGAATAGGCAAATTAATACTTTCTTTCAAATATAACATACTACCATTATGTTTCATTACAAAATAAGTAGAAGGTCTTAAAGTTTTTCTACCGCTCGCCATTATTCAAGACTCCTATCACACTAAAGCTGGCCACCTCATCATTTTTTCCATAGAGATGCTTAGATTTCCCCATGTAGAGTTTTTCTAAAAGCACACACACCAGCAACAGATAGCTTCATAACAGATCCAGTTTCATTTTGTAGGAGCTTGGGTTGATTGAAAGCTGAAGCAGGACCATCCATGGCAACACCTAAGAAAGCCAAAAAGAGAAATAAAAAAAACAAGTACACCTCAGAATACGTGTGTTGTATTTGGATGAAAGAAACGACAAATAATCTCTTTCTCTTTTCGAGGAGGCAGCATTGAGAAATATGAATCTCTAATTTAGTTGGAAACTTGACTACAAATAACAGCCTTAAAAGGAAATGTCTACCTGGGCAGAACCCAGGACTGTACTTTTTATCATACCCCTTCAATTCCTCAGTCTTCCTCCATCCTCATAATCACAGTTTAACTAACAAAAATTAGTTAAACTGGTGGAGGAATGGGAGGGCTATTTTTTACTGAATAACATTCGTTCTCAAGAGACCAAGGCTAAGTCTACTTCAGTAACAGTGTGGCCAAATTGGAGCAGATATATGGAATAAAGCATTTGGTGCCAATGATACTTAGTCCACACCACACACATTTCAGGGGCTAGGGTATCTTTAGTCTGGTTCCATGAACTATATGTCTCTGAGCTGCTGCAATACATTTTTCAGCTCAGTCCCATCTTGAAAAACATCCACTTTGCACTCTCCAAGACTACTTCAAGCTACCAAGCTATAAACCAAAGAGAGTTAAGTGGAATTATCAGGATATCTATTCCACATGCACAACTCTGATCTGAACTAAGACACTTGTGTAGATATGCTTTAAGCAGTGATGAAACATACAATACAGAATAAGAGAAAATAAATTACATTGGAAATAGGATAGTAGCTAAAGCACAAGTAGAAAAGGAAGGAAAACAGTGTAATATAGAGTACAGAAAGGCAGCATTGAACAAACAAAATCTTTCCACTATTTGAACCAGGAGTTTCTTTCTTTTTTTAAGTTTCTCGTAAATAATCATATCTACATGTTCAGCAGGGATATTTTATTGGATTTATAGACCAAAACCGAGACCAAAATAAAGAAATGGAAAGGAGACAGGGAGGGGCGGGGGATTAAACCCACAGCTCAGAAACTGTGGCAAACACATACCCACAGACATACTTGGACACTGGTAAAAAATAATATCTGTTAACATATGCAAACATTAAGCCTATTCAATATGATGGTCCAATTATAACACAAACACTTTTTATTTTCATCAGTGAGCGATTCTGAAGGATGTTCTGAATTAGTATTTTTTCATGAAGAAGGATTAACTAATATAGATGAAAAAATGAAGAAAATCTGTGTTTACACATCATCTTGATACAACAAAAGAGCACATAAAATAATTTTTACTGAGACCTGGAGGACTGTCATGTTTTAAAAAATCTTTGTATTGTTCAACTAAAAGAAAGGTGCTGTTTGAAACACCTTTGGAATTTTGAGTGGGGTGTAAAAAATCAGGATCTACACACTAGTAGTCATTACACATATATTAAAAGAAATGCAGACACATTTTCTATGAGGGGAAGAACATATATCAATAGCCACACAAAAGCAAAAGTTGTGTTCTCAGTCATCTCACAAGCCTTTTTTCTTATTGGTCAAGCAAGTATTCACTTTTAGTGTAAAATCAGCAAGATGCTAATAAAAAAACCTTTTAGACATCTAGCTCTTTCCGGTTTTGATGTTATGTCTTCAGAATCTGGAATTAATATTATAACTTTTGCCTGATGATTACTTCCACACGGTCTCTTGAGGTAATTGTACAGTATGAGTACAATCATATTAGTCTAACAAAAAAGGTGTTACTTTTAAGCTCATGATGCACACGGACCATCTGCCCGTGGCAATATTTGGGTGCTTTTTAACATTACTGTAAGGACTACATGAATAACTGAGATGAACAAAAGTAGATAATGTGTTTAGTTCACCCACCTCTATATTAAAGATCCTAAGCTTGTTATAAGATACTGAGTGATGCTCACATGGCATAAGAAATGCTCTGGGCAAAAAACATCACATAAATATCTGTGATTTATGATAAGCTGAATGTATCACTGATACTTATGAACTCCCATTTTCCCATGTTAGCTTTCTGCATGTATGTATCATCCTCTTGATTGTTTCCTCAAGCTATTTCCCAATTTCTTTCTTTGAGTGTTCCATGTGTAAAGAATACAAGTGCACAACAATGTAAGAACATACATTTTCTAGGTATCATCTCTGAAAGACTACTTTTTTATTTAAGCTACACTTCAAGCTGACTGTAACTGTATAAATCACAGCCTAGCAAAAAGAACTTTCCCAGTAGAAAAATAACTCCATTTGAAATTTATCCATATATTGCAATGGTTTCAAGTGAAAAAAAAAAAGAAAAAGGAAAAGAAATGGAAAAAAAAGAAAAAAAGGAAGAAAGGAAGAAAGGAAAAGAAATGGAAAAAAGAAAAAAGGAAGAAAGGAAGAAAGGAAGAAAGGAAGAAAGGAAGAAAGGAAGAAAGGAAGAAAGAAAGAAAAAGGGAAAGGGAAAGGGAAATGGAAAGGGAAAGGGAAAGGGAAAGGGAAAGGGAAAATAGGAAAAGGAAAAGGAAAAAAGGAAAAGGAAAATACTATCTGAAATAATGGAGCTTAATGCACACGATCAACTATTTCTATTTTCACCTAGCACTTTTCTTTCTTTTTGACTCAAGCTGTTCTTTATTCCGTCTCTTATATCTGACCAATAGAAAAAAAAAGGTACATTAAAAAAAAACACTAAAAGTTTGTGACGAATATTACGCATTTCTAGAGTCTATGTTTCACCATATGACTATTTCTTGATCTGAAGCTTCACATTTAAAATTAGATTTACCAAAGGGGGAGTAAAATAGAGCAAAAGCTGTATAGCGTAGCTCTGTGGAGAGTGTCTAATCTATTAAAGATCAACTTCTCTCTCCGTATAATGAAACTTACAGCACCATTCCCCCTACAGGTCTTAGTGGGGTAGAAAGAGATGCAGACAGGATGATTCATTTCTTCTCATTTAAAAAGGCCATGTAACATATCTTAATCAAAATAAATGGTGACAAGTTAAGCCTAACAGTAAACACAGTAAGATAAGATTCATGGGATAAGTGACTTGAAGAAATAAAAGGCTAAAAGGTGTTTCCTTACTCTCCTTTTTCCTTGTTCAGATAATTATTAAGTAAGACTAACCATTGATTACTATAGCTTTTGTAGCTGAGAGGAAACATTAATGTATGTACATGTATGCTAAAGGATGGTGTACTGGCTAGTGAATGCCTGATGAATACCTTTGGACTTAGCAAATGTTGTCTCTTGAAACACAATCGTGTGATTAAAGCAGTGTGGTATAGAAGAAATGTGTTTAAGAAAGTATACAGTGGAGTTCCACAAACACTAATATACAAACTATCAGTGGGTACTGACAATGCCTTATATCTACTTTCTACTGCAGTTTTGATGAATTTGGAATTCCTTGGAGTAATCAACTGGTAAAAAGAGCCCTCTATACTTCTAATGTGCTTTGAATATCTCCTGAACCATTTTAAAACAGTAAAATCCTATGTCAAGAGGAGAAAACAGACCACTGCAATCTAGATATCTTAAAATACTTTAAACTTAATGCATACATGAGACTCAGTTGATTATACACAGTGTGTTATTAAGCACATGTTTCTAGCACGGCCTTGTTATGTGATGTATACTATGCCATCTAGAGGCAGAAAGCTAGCAAAATACTCTTACGTTATCTAATATCTGAGCAGGTCAGGTCTAATGACCGATCTTTTAGGTGCTGCCTTATCTTTCGTTTCTAGCCTTGCTGGATTTTGCTCTCTTTGAGCCAACTGAAACAAAAAGGAAAGGACAAGATGATAACAGCTTGCTCTGTAGCACATCACAACACATCAGTGTGGTGTCTTCCCGCTCTTCACCCATGTTCTGCCTATACGGCATTGCTCAGAGTAAAGTAGATGCAAGAAATAAGAAACGTCGGTACTCCTCTTCATAGGCCTGTTGAATGGATGGGTGGATAGAAACACCGCCAGGTGGAGAAGATTAAAGCAGAGTGATGAATGCCTTAGGAGTTTATGCAGGGGGGAAAAGAGGTATCTTGGGAGAGGATATTGATCACTGGTAATAATCTGTGATGGTAGATGAGGTAGGGTAGGATGTGAAACAGAAAAAATAGTAGGAGTTCAGGGTGAAAAAGCACAGTTTCAAGTAAGTGAAATGAGAAAGACGAGGGGGGATTTAACACTTTGAGGAAAATTTAGAATACAGAGATTGTATCAGAAAAAAAGACCTAACTCAGACTCTGTTCCGGTTTTGATAAGGTACATTGGTGGAGCATGTGGAAAGAAAGTATATCAGTAGTCCTTCCCTCGGTCTATTCTTCTAGCTTTGTTGGAATATTCCACTAGTTTGCAGCACTTTGTACTTTACGGACTTTCTGCATTATATTTTCATGTTTACTGTCCTTCTTTTTTCCCTATGAATTTCTACGAACTATTTTTACAAAACAAGTAGAAATTTGGTGTCTACAAATTAATAACTCAACAAGTTAACTACGCATTGTATGAAAAAGTACCTGCTTGCATTTCCTCTAAACCCATGACTTGATCCCTTCATTTGATACTTTGGGTTCTTGTACTCTGAGAAATAGTAAGTAATTATTGCCTATCCATGTTTATTCAATTCAACATTTTACAGACTCCTGTCCTATATCCCATGACTTTTTTCAGGATCAATTTGGAGATATGTACAGCAGTACAAAAGGAACTATATAAGAGAAGATCCTTCAATCTTTTCTAGAAAACATTTCTTACACTGTTCTAGCTATACTTTTCCTAGAGCATTTCAGAACAAAATAAGTTATCTATTCAGCTTTGACTGAGATGTTTTCATTTGCCAGATATTTCAGTCATCTATATATGGCCCTCACACATCAAGCCAAATATTGGAGTTCTTGATCTCTTTTAAGTTTAGTAATATTGTGGTTGATTATATATATAAATATGTGTATATGTATGTATGTATATATAAAATATGTAAGTCACAACAATGGAAAAAATTAGGTTGCTAACAAAGAGGTGTAATTTCTGGATTTTTATCACATATTTTTTACACCAGGTTTGGCAAATACAGCAGCTGCAGTACTGGAAATGTTTCTGGCATGTACAAGCAATGACATTTCTCAGAGAGCATTCCACAAAGGAGATTTCATATCCTTATCTTCTCATGTCAAGCTCTTCATAAAAGAATAATCTATAAGAAAATATAATTTGACAGATAAAGTGCTCCTAGCGTGTTTCTGAGGAGAGGAACCACTGTTTCTTCTATGGCTAAACTTTCATATCAGAACTAAAAAAGAAGTGCAATATAGATATGTGAAAAAAAGACTAATGGACTTATATCACAGAACTGATCTTAGTACAGAAGTAAAAGTAGTTTAAATCTTTCAAATGGTGACTCTGTGGGACAAACATCAGTATAACAGAACTTTCACAGCCTCTTACAACAAAAACTAAGCCAGTGATACCATCATAATTTTAAAACAGTGGGACAGAGTGCACACTCATCTCATCAACATTATTGGACCTGCACAGTTTCCGAACACACAGAAAAAGAAAGCTTGTAGCTAGGGCTTCAACCATGAAGCTTTTTTCAGTTCATACATTGGTTAGTTGCTGGATCAATCACTGATAAGGGATATTACTATAAAGGGTACTTTGTAATAAAGAACAAGTCCAGTATGTGCTCAAATACTTTTATTTTCCTGAAGACTGAAGTAGATAGAAAGGTCTGGCTTGGGATTTGTTTTTGGTTTTGTTTGGTTTTTAATCAGCTCTTTTAATGTGAGGGAGATACACTCAGGGGAAAGCATACTTCAAAACACTGGAACCAGATGCTCAAAATAACCTCAGTGAAGTACTCCTCTTCTTAATTAATAACTTTATTTACTGTCATAGACCAGAAGTTAGTTACAAGTGGTTCTGTACATAATGCAGAAAAATAGTCTGGAGGTCCCAAAAAGTAATAAGCTGGTTAGCACAGCACACATGGCCTAAATGTGTTCACACAAGTTACTGGGTTTTGTTTTGTATATCAAGCAACTCCCCAAAATATCTAAAATACATCCAGAGAAAAAAACAGCAAAAGAAACAAAGGACATGAGAAAGGAAGAAGACCTCTGTGTTTTCTTTGGTGAGGAAAACTTCATTCTCTGAAGCAAATAATTATCTTCCCACTTTTAGAGCTCCCAGATATGGAGTCCTTACTCTTGCAATGACTCTGATACAGACATGCAATCAGTGGTGATCTCTGTAGTACCAGTTCACAACCATTTCCTATGCAGTTTTGGTAAATACGTACAGAAAGACAACTTTTGCAGCCAAAGAACTGGTAGATAGATGGTATACAGACACTAAGTCCTATTGCGCATTCAGGTTTGATTTAATTAGGTTAATATCAACATTTTAATTTCAACATTAATATTGATCAGTGTGCTGTCTGCTGTGTCTTGTGATTTAATCATTATTATGAAGCTGTACCATGTATTCATCCTTCACATTCAGATGAGGGCAGAATCAAGGATTTGCAGAAGAGATTGGAACTTTAAATACATTTGTATCTCCTTTGGGTGATTATCAATCCTTGCCTTTAAAAATGAAGTTTCCTTTTTGCATACCCTCTATTTCTCCTTATTTGTATATGCATCATATTTCTCTGTCTGAATTACAGTTTTCCTAAAACTCTTTTGAATTTGGAAGCCTTACACATTTTTAATGCCGTAGAAGACTATTAGAAAGGATACATAAACACATTGATGGGGAGATATTCAGAGCGATATATTTCAAAATAATTAGATTAGATAAGATTAGATTAGAGAATTCTTCGTATTACTTTATAAAACTGAAGAATTGCTATCTGCTGCCTTTAGACAGTCACCTTCTTTTTGGCAGAATAATTTTATATATCTCAGTCAGACATTTTAGTGCATTTCCTAATTTTTTCTACTCTTATCTTTACCTTATGTCCTAGTTTCAGCTAGGATAGAGTTAATTTTCTCCTAGTTGTTGGTATAGTGCTGTGTTTTGGATATAGTATGAGAATAACATTGATAACACACTGATGTTTTAGTTGTTGCTAAGTAATGTTTACACCAGTCAAGGACTTTTCAGCTTCCCATGCTCTGCCAGGTGCACAAGAAGCTGGGAGGGGGCACAGCCAAGATAATTGATCCAAACTGGCCAAAGGGCTATTCCATACCATATGATGTCATGCTCCCTATATAAACTGGGGGGAGCTGGCTGGGGGGCAGCGACGTTTGCTCGGGGACTGGCTGGGCATGTGTCGGCAGGTAGTGAGTGGTTGCATCACTTGGTTTTTTTTTTCCCCTGGGTTTTGTTCTTCTCTCTCTCTGTCATTGTTTTCCTTTTCATTACAATATTATTATTACTATTACTATTATTATTATTGTTGTTGTTGTTGTTGTTGTCATTATCCCAATTATTAAACTGTTCTTATCTCAGCCCATGAGTTTTCTTACTTTTGCTCTTCCAATTCTGTCCCCCATCCCATGGGGCGCGGAGGGTGAGCGAGCGGCTGTGTGGAGCTTAGTTGCCGACTGAAGCTAAACTACGATAATTTACTTTTAGGGGGTTGAGAGGATTAGAAACCCCACAAAAAAAGATGTAGGGATAGAAATAACTTTAAAAACACAGTGCATATATGACTGAGATCAAATGGCCACATAAAAGAAAAATAAATTATACTTTATTTCCTAACAAGGATGGAGGATTCAGTTAATATTCTTGAAAGTAATATCTCTATTCATTTTCATTCAGGCCAGCAGAGAAAAAGATATTGCTTGTTTTAAATTCAGTGGCTCAGACCTTATTGAATAAACCTGTTGTTGTAGAAAAATCCATACACATAAGAATTGTTTCTGTGGGTACAGAACTGTTGTAGATAAGGATATCCATAAGTATCATCAACTTCATACAGCTTCACAGAAGGGCTTATAAGCATTGTTAAAAATCCATAATAGCTTTTTGGTTGTTTTGCTTCTCATGACCTCTATTTAAAAAGAAGTTTTGTTCTCAGAGATGAAGCTAACACAAGCTTAACAACAAGAAAGCTAATAAGAGCTCAGCAAGGATCAGATGGAGTCAGGAAGTAGAAAAGATACTTTCACAAGCTCAGACCTCACCATATGTCACGTGAGTCATCAAGTGAGACATCATATGCAAGACTGTACAAATAACTGCAACTTTCCACATACATTAAACTTGTCTGCTCAATACAACTCCTATTCACTCATGAATTTCCAGACTCCTACATCACTTGCTCTGAAACACATTTGCTCACTTGCCACACACCAAGGATTTCAGTACATACCACCCATTTCTTGATATGAAACTAGCATGTGGTTCCATCTTCACCCTATTTCGGGCATTCTGAAAAGAGAAAAGAATATAAACAAAAAGAGATATTTATACAACTTACTTAAGACAACTGTCTTACCACATAGGACAAGAGAAAATCCAAGGATAAGTAATACATAGTTTGGTCTAAAAGTTAGAGTACCTTGGTTTGGCACCTTGTTTTATTTAGATGTGTCAACATGGCTTGAGGTAGTAGAAGGCAAGAAGAAGTGTTGGTGTAGTTACCATTGCTAATCAATTCAGTCTGATCTAAGTGGGACAATGAAGTCAAGAAACTCGTTGAAAATTCCTATTACTTATGATTTTCTCTTCTACTTACTTATGCCTCTTTTATTTCTACCAGCTGGCTCTTCACCAAAGTAATCCCATTTCACAGAATAACTTCATATAGTTTGCATAGGTCACTAAATATTGCACAGTATATGTTACCATATGTTGCAGTCATATAGAGAACAAAAAATGAGTCACCATTAATATTGGATGTAAAGGAATAATTGATATCGTCAGTAGCCATTCTCAAAGCATGGATAAGGTCTCAGCTGCAGGTGGAATTAGTGATACAGACACTAATTTTTTTACAAAAAATCCTTGGTAGATTTCTGTTTCAAAAATCTCAGTATCTTCTTGTAACTGTAACTGTATGATCGTAAGATTGCAATTTCTGTAAAGATGATTACACTGTTCTAGTCCAGCTTTAAGTTTAGTAGGGACTACATCATCTCTCACGGAGATATGATTTGCAGATAAGCAGAATGCAATTTGAAATCTGCTTTTCTTTTCGACAATTTGTAAAAGTGACCCACTGCAATTTCTACAGGCTTCTAAAAACTATTATGCTACATTACTTGTTTACTTTCCCTAAAAGCATATCTTTCACCCTACCTAAAAAGGGCAATTCTCTTTCCCTTATTCACAAAGCAAAATCTTCAATTAAGCACTCATCAAAATGGCAAAAAGATCAAGAAAGTTGCAGAAGCTGCCTGTTGTTCTCCCTAATTATATCTGTATTTATTCTATATTCCTTTATTATATCCATTCCTTAGCCTTTCTTGAGATACATCTCAAGGATGTGTCTTAAACTATCATAAGCAGAATGGTAATAGCAGAGGAAATGTCAACGTCAGTCATTTGACAGTGGGTGTATCTATTCAGTAACTATGGGTTTAAAAAAAAACGGAGGTGGAGAAATTATAAAATACCATTATTTCACCTGGAATTAAATAAAATTTTATGGTAAAAATATTCCAATAATCAAGGTATGGCTAAGCAACTGGAGATAGCTGAGAGATCTTGAATAAGTGTTGTAACTAGTACATATTGATAAAGTATGAGACAGGTAGCATCTCCCACTTTTAATTTAAGGGACTACACCTTAGGCTATCATACCAGCATGCTGTAATTTACTTTGATCTCTTTATTGAACACCATATGTTGCTTAGTAGAATGTCACATTAGTGAGTAAGGAGAAACCAAGACTGGTGTTGAATGAGAGTAATGTAAATTTATGCTATAGATGTCACCTGGCCAAATGAATGAAATGAGCAGAACATTTCTGGGATGTCTCACTCCTTCTCATGAGCTAAATAGTTGTAGAAATTTTTAATGTGTTTATTTCTAAATTTCTAGTACCTCTTATGGGGCAAAAATGCTGTAACTTAAAATATGAGCCAATAAAAACGTAATATTTTTACTGTTTATTTTGATATAGGAAGAATTGTTTTTAACTCTAAATCTTATATCTGCTGTCATTAAATGCAAAATGTTTGATCAGAACTTTCTGTTGAGCTTTGCAGGATAATAATATATTAAAACGTCTTTGCAATGGTATTTTAAAAACTTGCTCAAACTTGCTACTCAGGACACCTATCTGTCCTATTTAAAGCAAATACCTTTCACTATGCTACATTTCACTATTTTCTTTCTCAAAAATGAGGACCTAGAGGTTACCACATAGATAGAGAGGAACTTCCTTTGATGTGAATGAGATTTTCTGCACATGTTTGAAGGCAGAATTTTTCTCTGATAGTAAATATTCCTGTAGTAGAAAAATAAAAAGGGATAACACATTCAAATAGCAAAAGGTTAGGTGAAGAAAAAGAACAAAAGCTGTAATGGTATTCCATATTCTACTGTGTCACAGGAGTTTATAATTTTTGTATTTGACCTCCCTGACAAGAACCAAGACTTAAAAAAAAAATCTGCAAATTGGGCAGAGCCAAAAAAGCTTACGCTTTCTACTTTTAAAAGAAGTATGAAATCACATCCAGCTAAAATGATCAGCAAGAGGTGCTCTTCTTACGTTGTCCTGTTGCAGGATATGGTACCCATTGATGGCAGAAAAAACATTCAAATGTGGATATACACACTATAACAATAACTAATTTTTAGAGGTATTGCCATAATCTCTAAACTTTTAAAACAAACAATTCACATAGTGAACCTTTCTATATCTCTCAGTAGTATCTGAAACGAAGTTATAAAAAATATTCAATTTTAAATGTTATTAATTTTTTTTCAAAAACTTCCTGACAACAGGTTCTACAAAGTATTTTTCAGTACAAAATATGCCATATGAAAAGCTCTTCCTGATACATGGTCTTCCGCTAAATTACAAAAACTTTACTGATGCATGATTTATTGGTTACAGTATAGTATCTCACCACTACCACTCGTTCTTATGAAGGATTTAATCATTTTGTTTTATGATTTCTACAGGCAATGATAAGAAAGACATAATATCGCCCTTCGGGAAAAAGAAGAGAAATCTATATAAGCACAAAAAAAAAAATTACCTCTCATGGTTCTTTATACGCTCTATATTGTTTGTGAAATCTAATTTGTGACTATGGAGCCAAAATATATTACTAACTGAATATAATTTTAGATGGAGCTATAACTACTCTTTCTCAACCAGGAGAACCTCCTGGTCATTTCAGAAGATAAAGATATTGCTATGTCTACCACTAAACAGAAACGAAAGATTTATTCAACAGTGATTTTTCCCTGTCTAGGATAATCCAGCGTATATCCATTCCCAAGCATTTCCTACCTTTGCCACCAGTGATGTTATACATGAGAAAGAAACAGATGCACGTCTTCACTCCTTAGAGCCCTAACTATAAAAAACTAGGATCAAGACCCTTATACAAAAGTAATTGTGACAAATAAAGATTTTACTTATTTCACTGCAAGTGGGGCTGTGCACCCATAAAAAAAAGAGAGGCTTTTCAGAGACTCGAAAAATGAAACATATGTTTAAATTGAGATTATATACCAATCTTAATCATGAGATCTATATATAGCTTAAGATAATAATCAAGACATTTAAATATATACATGTGAACATTCATATGTGTATAACTAAAATAGACTATTTTTACATTATGGTTGTGCTCAAGGTAGGAATATTTTACAAGTCCTACAGTTTCCTATCCTATGACTGCATTAGAAATAGACTAGATGATCCGTAACGGCTGGAGAAACTGGATGCCCATAGCTATTAGATTTTGAAAATTGTAGACCAAACCCCACTCCCTTCTCTACTACAATGCTATTTACCAAGTATTTCACATGAAGACTTTGACTTGCCATGCCATACTTTTTTCCCATGCTTGGGAAAAAAACCAAACCAACAAAACAAACAGAGAGAGAGAGAGAGAGAGAGAGAGACAAAGAAAGAAAGAAAGAAAGAAAGAAAGAAAGAAAGAAAGAAAGAAAGAAAGAAAGAAAAGACACACACACAGAACTCTGGTATAGAATATTAGAACAAAGAGACAAAATCACAGGAGGCACAGTTTTACATAGGAAAGTAAACATACTGAGTAAGAGAAGTGTGAAACTCAACTATATACAGCAGTTTTGGAATGAATAGCTGATCCACCACTAAGCCTATTGTGGGTTGGTTTTTTTTTTATGCTACAATCGCGTTTTGCCTGCATAGCACTGGATCCAGAGGAAGAACATATTAATATGACAGTCATGTATTTTGATATTAGATAATGAATACTACAACATTTGTTCTTTAATTCCTATCAAAACTTATGCCTAATGAATATGTTTTAAGGACCAGATGTGAGCAGAACAAACAATTCTTACAACAGCATTTAAAAAAAAAATACACTGAAAGCAAATTTGATATACAAAGAGCTCTTTCTAGAAGGAAATGCTGATTATTTCCATTTGCAATAATGCCAGATCATGCAGTTTTCTAATGATGATACTCCCCCCCTTCATTTATTCCCTAAAAGTTGAAAATATTCCCAGCCTTTTAGAGTTAGTTACAAAGGCACATTTGGCAGACTCACCATCTTTGATAGCATAATTTTTAATCTGCTTCTCTAACCCAAGAGAATCTTTTAATAAAGAGATTAAAGTACTGAATTTTGATTCTCCACACTCAGGAGGACAGTGTTTGACCCTGATGACTAATTTAAGCTAAATTTTATTGCATTATACTGGACACTAATTAGACCAGTTGGAACACTTTTCCAGCAATGTAACATTCACCAAAAAAAACCCCTCAGTATTTAGAAAAAAATTAGTAGGAATACAGAGAAAGGGACAAAGAAAAGGAAAAATGCCTGCTTAGAATGGTCAGAAATTAAATGGGAGATCGTAACAGAATTAGATTAAAAATAAAGAGGATTATAATTTAATTAGATTGGTTTGTGGTGGAGTTACAGGTGATCAGATTTTTTTTGTTTGTTTGTTTTTTAATATCCTATTTTGATATAAGAGAATGTTTCAGCAGGAACAGGAGTTGTTTACATAGATGATGGAAAATTGTGTCTTTGCAGTCAACGATGATTACTCAATTTGCAGCAGCATTAACTATCATCCTCAATCCTGAAGCATGCTCTTCTAATAAATGGATTTTGATGTAAACTGACAATATCCATCCAAATAAAGCCCAATTCTTGCACCGTGAGACTGTGTAAATAAGTTATACTGCTTTCATGAGATCCACATTAAGATCTGCGTGGGATAGCAGTACTGATGCCCAGAGCATGGTAAACATTTTACAGTCAGTACTGCCATATCTAGTACTGCTTCCCTGTGTGTGTATGTGGGTTTAATTTGTTTTTTTGACAGAGGACAATACCTCGCTTGAAAAAAAAGATACCTTGATAGTTCTTCCATTACCCTTTTCTTTCTTTAACCAACCCTACGTTTCATGCATCATGCTGATAATGATGTGGTGAAACTCCTTGTTTCTAAGATGAGACTTGCTCCTGCTTAATTATGCAAGGAAAAGAGTCCACGGATGGTGTAAGCCATGCTAAAACTATACTGTCATACTCCTCCCAAAGCCCTAAGAGTACCAGAAAGAAATGTTCACTGCCATCAAATCAACGAGCTGATCTCATTAGACGACCATGAAATTGCTAAAGCTGACACAGGAAAGTGTGAACTCATACCTGAAAGAGAGCGAAAGGTGCATGAGGACGAAAAAGAGAGGGAGAAAGGAGTGAGAACACAAGGATGAGCAAGCCTTTGCAGCAGCAATCCACTGATATATTGCCATATCCCAATTATGAAAAAGGAGAGCAAGGTGCAAGGCTTCTAAGCATTACATAATGGAAACACTGCTGAGTTTTCAGGCTTTCTCCTCTCTGGACATGAGGACAAGACTTTGTCATCACAATGTGCTGATTAATTCAGTACTTTGATAAACTGACCTTTGAAAATGGTCACTGCAAATTTAATTTTTAAATTACTCGAAAATTTTCAGTAAACACATTAATCACCAAGTTGCATCATTTTTTTTCTTCAAGGGAAGATAATGGACAAGATGTGCACATGCTTATATGATTTTCTACAGTGAACTGAAGCACCCATATACTAGAATCACAATCAGTAGAGAGAGATGAGTATCTAACATCTGAATAATTTTCAGAAGTAATTAAGTAGGGGTCAAAACAGACCAGTACGTGTTCTATTCTAGTTTTACAATCAGTTTTAAGTGGCGTGTGCACCAAAATTCAGGCTCACATAACTCATGGTTTTCCACTTCTGACTTTTGTTTGGTCTCTTTTTTAAAATTTTTTTTGATGGTATGTTACTTTATAGAGCTAGTATTATAAGTATACTTTTTACATTCTTAAGACAGTGGTACATTTAAATCCTTTCAAACTAACCTAAACCACTTAAAAAAAAAAAAAAAAGAAAAGAAAAGAAGATAAAAACATTCCTTAAATAAAGAAAAGAAAAGATATTATTCTTTTTTTGGTCACACACATACTTGCATCCTTTAAAAATTAAAAAAATATTCCATTCATTTACTTCATCATTCAAACTGTAGGCACTAAAAATTCAAATGAACCCTAATTAGAGTTATTATCTTAAAACTTCAGTAGAACAGTTCTCATTTATATTAAAGAAGTTTCTATTTCAAAGGAAAACTCTTTGCAGTGAAAGTCATGCATAATGTTACAGATCATTTTTTGTCTCTTGTCAGAAATCAATCATATTTTTGTCATCATTAAGGAGAAGAGTTGGCCTTTTTAAGATAAAGGACACAAGTATCTTGTCCTGAAATACCCCTACCTGATTAAAATACCCCTACTAATAGGGTCCTATTTTAAATGATAAAAAAGTCTTCCTCATTCTTCAATTGACGTCAATGGGCAACAGAGGAAAAATAAGACAAGTAAGGAAAACTAAACAGTGCAAAATTATGGATATAAATTCTCACAAGTCTCTAGATTTGTTGTGATGTACCTGACAGAAAAGGGAAGGTGATAATTTTAACGTAGGTGAAATTTATCACTGTATAAAAAAACCCCACAGAAATAAAGTCCTGCCCTATTGTAGACAATGGAAGTTTTATAATTCATGTATTAAGGTCAAGAGGTCATGCACCCAAATTTCCCTAAAAATACTGACTTCCTAGAAATCCAAATACCTAGTGTAGCTATGTACTTTTGAAGATCATGAAATCATCAGATAATCCAGGCTGAGCAGGTAAACCTCAGGACATCTCTAGTCCAACCTCCTGCTCACAGCAGGGCCAGCTCTAAGGTCAGACCTGGTTGCTCAGGGCTCTGTCCAGTCAGGTCTTAAAAACTTTGATGAACAGAGACCACACATCCTCCCTGGGCAGCTCCCCCACCCTCCATAGGGTGGAGAGGTTTCTCCTTTTATCCAGCTGGAACCTGCCCATTTCATTTTATGAGAATTGTGTCTCATTCATGTGCCACAAGAAAGAGCCTGGCTCCTTCCTCCTGACAACCTTCTCTTGTCTCTATATACGTGTAGGAAAGTGGCTGTGAGAGCCTTTGAATTATTGCCGTGAAAAGCCGAAATCAGGACTCAATAGTCGGGATGACTATTAAGCAGGTATTCTTTATTGCAGTGCTGGGCAGCACTGGGGATCGCTCCGCCACAAGTGCTCCGCCAGGTTAGCACAACACATCATTCCATATACATATTCAAATCATACATATTAATCAGATTTCCTGAAAAGGAAATCTAGGAAATTCGATTTAAGCTAGTTCTTTGGTGCTTATCTTTGGCACAATCGTCCTGAGTTCCTGTTATCAGTGATTTAATTAGGAAGCCTAAGGAGCTTGCTCAAGGCCTGTTTAGTCCTATCAGGTAAGAAGTCACAGGAAATGTCCCACCATCAACTCTGCTCATCAGGTAACCAAAACTATTTTTGCAGGGGAAGAGAACAAAAGAGAACAAGGATGAGAGTGAAACTAAAAAAATGCAAGTCTATGTCTTAGTCAGGGATTGTCAGGGATTTAACCCTTTCAGAAGCTCGCTTGCCTCCAGGCTGAGCAAGCCATGTCCCCTCAGCTTCCCCTCACGGGGTGTATGCACCCACGCCCTGAGCATGCCCTCCCGACGACTCCCTCCACAGAGATAATATTTTACTTGTACTGGGGAGCCCGAGGCTGGGCACGGTACTCCACACGTGGTCTAACAAGCACTGAGCAGAAGGGGATAATTGCTCCCACCAGGCTGGCTGACCATGCTCCTGTACATACAGCCCAGGGAGCTGCTGGCCACCTTTGCTGTCTGGGGCTCAGCTCACTGCCCATCAGGCCCCAGGGCCTTTCCCTCAGGGCTGTCCCCAGTCTGTTTGTCCCCAGCCTGTGTCATCACAGAGGCTACCCTGTCCCAGGGGCAGCGCTTGGGACTTGTTCTTGCTCAATTTTACAAGGTCTCTGTCAGCCCATTTCTCCAGCCTGTCCAGGATCTTCTGTACAGCAGTCCTGCCTCCAAGCTTGTCAACTGCTCCCCCTAGTTTATTGTCATCCTTAAACTTGGAAAGGGTACCTCCTGCTTCCTCCCACAGGTCACTGATAAAGGTATGGAACAGGCCTGCTCCAAGGAGACACCCCAGAGGTGCTCCACTTGTTATTGACCTCCAGGTTGAGCACCAGCCACTAACCACAGCCCACTGACCTGACTGCATGACCATTTTTTCACTCATTCTGTATTACTGCCCTCCAGATTGTTACTTCCCAGCACAGACACAGGATGCTGGGGGAGACCATGTCCAAAGCCTTGCTAAAGTCAAGGTAAACAACTTTTAAGATCTTATCCTTATCCGTAGGCTTTTTTCCTCTTATCTCACAGTTGAGCAACAAAACATTAGACAGAACTTATTAGCTGTTGTTGTACACAGCCAGAAAAATAATAGAGATAGCTCTTTCAACAGAATATTGTTTCTGAAACATTAGCACAATACATTGTTTTTTCACTAGCTAAAGCAGATACCACCTTCTATTGTTCCTTTGTTTTTGTTAACTTAGGCAGATAAAATTCTAGCCACCACCCACCTATGCCTTTCCAAGTTTTCTGGAAGGAAAAGGCTTTTTTTCAGGTGATCTTATTACTGGCAATATGAAAGCCTGATGATAAAATTAGTGATTCACTGAAGGGTATTGAAAAATACTCATCTCTCTAAGCTAAATTTGTTCCTTTAGACAAACAGGAATCCACTGGGAAAAATTCTTTTCTTATATAACACCAATTACTTTAGTAGAATTTCACCAAAATGTTATTTAGTCCTAATCATGTTTATCCTACAGACTGTGTCTCTTGCCTCTTTCAGAATCTTAATTAGTCAAATGGAAACAAAACAGAAAAAAATATGACGTGAGATGAAGATTTCCATGAAACCAAAGAAACTTTAACTGTAAAGACTATTTTTGCCCACCGAAAGGCAGACTGACTTCCTTTTTTGGCAACTAGATGATCATGAAGCTCCACGTGCAACGTATGTCCAGGACTCCAGTAAGTAACTTACTTGTTCTGAGCTGTAATCCAAGGTCTAAAAGAGCTGGCTGTGGGACACCTGGGGCCAATGGATTTAGGCTTAAATTTTACTTA
This sequence comes from Mycteria americana, assembly GCF_035582795.1. Taxonomy (NCBI): domain Eukaryota; kingdom Metazoa; phylum Chordata; class Aves; order Ciconiiformes; family Ciconiidae; genus Mycteria; species Mycteria americana. Next base: position 114,101,107 of record NC_134366.1, on the reverse strand, counting down.
GACAGAGAAAATTAGATTACGATCTAAATACTGTTGCTATCTTGGGACGAGAATTCTGCTTCCCTTATTCAGTATCATAAATAGAAAAGTCAGTGAAAGGGAAAAGCCCATAGAACATAGCAAGCAAGCAGAACTGTTCAGATATAAGCAGGCAATTCCTGTTCACATCTTATGTAGCAGTCACCATATGATTCTTTTGCATATGTCAGGCAAAGACATCAGCAAGACACTGGATGGACAGAAAAATGCATCATTCAGGCTGACCCAGAACATGGAAATGAAGAAAGATATGCGCACAGCGTGCAAAGCAGGAAGACTTCACAGCACTTTGGAAGGTGTCTGTGTTCCTTTGTATCTACTTTCTCTACCCTATGAACAAGAAAAAAAGGCAGGCTAAATTCAAATGAGAAGAGATAAAAGCCTAAATAAAGAAAGTGATGATTTTGCCTTTGACTTCTGAGGAATAGGAAGTACATCATTATCTATCTTTGCTTCTACAAGCTCTAAAACTTTTTTTAAAACTTCTGGTTTTCTCTTTGTGTGTTTTTTTTGGGGAGGAGGTTTTTTTTTAGGGGGTGTTGGTATTTTGTTTTGTTTTTCTTAACTAAGCTTTTGCTCTAATCTTATCCAAGTCTCTTTTGTTACGTGGCAAGATAAATGCTTCTGTAATTGCAAATACTTTCTTGAACTGCAGACCTAAAATTCATCTTAGTTCTTTAGATATCAGTGATTGCATTGTCACTCAACCTTTTCAGTCTGACAGTATTTCTGAAATTCTTCAAAAGCTGAAATTAAATCTAGCATTACCAGTGTAAGTGATCTTTTTATCTTCTCACTCAGTCTTATCCCTCATTCTTGTAGCCCACAATATGGATGCTGAATAGTCTCCCACAGCATTTTTGCACCCATCAGTCTTGTAGCCTACAATGCAGCTACTGTTTTAGGTGTGAAAGTATAAAATTTCTTTGTTTTGTAAATGAAGTACAAATTTGTGAGGTTTACAATTTCCAGTGACTATGGTCAAAAACACTGGGCACAGTCTGGTTTCAGAAACTTTTGATAAATATGGAGTAATTCTACAAATATAATTCTAGATTTATCCCATGTCAAAAAGGAAAATATAAACCAGAGTGACCTGTATTCCCATATTCAGTTTATCACTGACAACATTTCAAATTAATTATATGCCTAGATATATACCCAAAGTGGTGGCAAAGAATATGGTTTTTCAGGTTACTTTCCATTCTGACTAGATGCACTGAACAAACCAAGTCTTGAGAGTCCAAAGGGAGAGCTGTTTAGGCAATGCTAACCGATTGCCATAAAAGCTTGCGGTAAACCAAAATTTGTCTGTAAAATCCTTTTACTAATTAACAAAATACTCTGCAAGGGTATGTGGAAGGAGACTGTCTGCTCTTTTAAGGATATCTGGTCAAAGGAGCCATAAACAAGAACATACGGAGACAAACCTGACTGACAATCAGTAAGGGAAGTCATGATAAGAATAAACCCAGCCAGTCACACTAATTGGTAAGGATATGTGGAGCATGAGAAGGTTTTGTTTTTCTTCAGTAAGATTGTCTGACTAATGACCTTGCCAAATTGGGATGATAAGGAAAGGGAGGGAGACCAACACACAGAGGTATAAAACCTGACCAATAGCCTTAACAAAGACAATAATCAGAAACAAACCTGGTCAGTCACACTAATTGATGGGCTACCAAGAAACTGGAGGCAAACCGGGATGGTGCAACTGATAAGGATGCAAACCAGAGGGTCCTGGATGTTGGGGGGCCAGGGGGACTAGGCCAACTGATGCAGCAATGTGCAAGGGAAGGGGATCCGGGAGCCGGGGCAGACAGAAAAGGGTATAAAGGGGCTTGTCGCATGTAAAATGGGGCTAGTCAATACACTTGTCTGGCTGAACCCTGCGCCTGAGCACCAGTCTGTCCTATCACCTCATTAAATCTTTTCTCCACTCTCTCACTGCGCAATCTCATCCTCTGTCCCGTGTGTATGTGTGCTGCAGGGACGCAGTGCCAGCTACCTGGGGGACCGGCGTGAGTGGACTGAGTGCCAGCTACTAGAGTCTGACTGGAGGGTGTAGGCACCCCCAGCCTGTTGTGCCAGCTACTGGAGCAAGGGGGGTCTCAGCATCAGCTACTGGCGGGGGTCTTTAACTCCCAGCCGCAGGGGCTGGAACAGTGTGTGTTCCCCAAACCAGCTACCCCCTGACTGATGTGAGTGAGGCGAGCGAGGGTCTCTGCACAGGCAGCTGGAGCAGGACCACCGGTCACAGCCCATGTGCCTGCTGCCAGCTGCTGGGGGCTGACGAGTGTCTGTATCTTCCCCAAACCAGGTGTTTGTGCACTTGTGCATGGGTTTGTGCATGGATAACTTGTTTTGAAACTTTAAGCTGGACTCAATGGTAGGTAGGGGATCCTCAGATCTGAGCCGGGGTATTAGGTGGGCAGGGGGTCCATGCTATTGAGAGGACTTGTGAATGTGGGCTGTATGAGGGACGAGTGTGTGAGTGCTGCGTGTTTGCCAGCAAGCATGGAGCTGGACCAGCTGGTGAGGCGGGGACCATGAAGCAAGTAAGAGGGCTGGGATTTGGGCAGGTGTGCCGGGCAGGCAGAAGGGCCATGCTGGTCCTTCCAAACACACTCAAGAAGTTTGGATTTAGAGAATATCAGTGTTAAGATGTACTTTCTGAAAAATAAGGTACATTTCTTGCAAAAAATAATTCTGGGAAGCACTTTGATATTGTTATAAGAATTAAGGTAAATAATTTTATCTTTCTGAAAGTGAGAGAGCATATAGCTGCACCTGTGTTTCTGCTTGTCACATCTATATACAAAAATGAAGGATGCATATGCAAACAGATAGTGACTAATATATGTTTTCTGATTACTGTGTTCTGCTACATAAAATTAGTTTCAGAATGAGTATATAGACTTCTATCTGTCCTTTTGAAATGTTTAGCCTTTTCCTTATTTATTATAATAACAACATGCTTTAAAACCTGCTTCTATTTTATAGCAAGCATAAATATTATTAAATAATGAAAGACAATTGTCTCCTCCTTTCGTTTCCCCTCCTTCCCATTTGCTGGGGGAAAGAAAAGATCCAAAGCTAATAGGCCTCAAAGTGTTCAGCGGTAAACAAATAACCCCATATTAAATAAATACTATTTGCCACTTCAAACAAACTTGTTTTAAAAAAATGCCAACCAGTGATGAACATTTGGGAAAAACATACATCTGCTATGCATTTTATATATAGCATCTCTCACTGCATGCAATCTAACAGTTAGGCCTGTTAAAAAGGCTTAAAATCTCTAATACAGCAAAAGTCCTTCAAATTCAACTTGTTATTCCAGTTCCAAGCCTCATTCATTCAAGTTAATAGAAATGTCAACCTTCTTTCAAACAAAAGTTTGAAAGCTGCATTTGCGTGTTTTGTAGGGCCAAAGGTAATGAGAGGAGTGACTAAAGAGCAAACAAAAGTAACAGTGAACAATGACAGTGAACAATGTTAAAGTATTACCTATCTTGAAAGAAAGGAATTATTTTTCTCCTGACATGGCCCCTTAATACTTTTTTATTTCAGATGCACTCAAACTTTGAGGAATATAGTAGAGAGAACAATACCAGTCAAGGAATATCTCCAAGCACTGCAAGAAAAAGCTTTGTCATGTCACACACACACACAAAAAAAGAAAAAAAAAAGAAAAAAAAAAAGACCATTTGGGACAAAAAATATTTTGAACATTTCATTCAAAGATACAAGATTTTAATGTCATTACCTTAAAATAATTTTTGGTCTAAAGGAAGATATATTTTTCTCTTAGTTCTGAAGTATGAAAGCATCTGATCATAGGCAACCCACAGAGGGATCATAATATTATCTGAATTTTCCATACTTGAAAGTATTTTCCTGTTATTCTGAGCTCTCTCACAGAGAGGTTGTAGCAGTAACAGGACACAGTAGATGGAGAAAAAAAAACAAACCAGAAAACCAAACCAAAACAGAAATAGCAGTGTTTTCTCAGTGGTACCAAGAAAGCACTATGCTTTTCAGATTCTTCCTTCTTGTCTCAGTTCTATATATAATTCAGTTAATGTTTCCACTAGCTCTGATCTCACCTCCTGGCCAACAGGAAGCGCAAGTGCCTGAGAGCATTTATTTTTCACATGAAACACCATCTTAACTGTATTAACCAATCACACCAGAGTGAGGAGAGGGAGGTGGAAGGGGGGACTGAAAGTGTCCAACATCTTTGAACATGATACAGCTAAAGAAACCTTGAAATATTTTATCCTCTGGCTTTACACCCTTCTGCCTCTTCATCTGTTATCTCACTGACAGCCTCTTTGAGTCATCACTCTTAGTAGTCTCCTATTTTAATGCCCTTCTCTCATTAGGCAGGAGACTGTTTTCCTCTTTGTCAAACTAAGAGTACCACTGAAATTTGTTCGCTCTTTCTTAAAATAAGCTTTTTCAACAACACAACATGGATTTTAACTGTCTAGGGGAATTTCCAGCCTTAGCGTTTTTCAAGAGTAAATATGATTAAAACAACTAAAATATTTTTTCCCTTCTCTTTGAGAAATAGAATATTTTTTCCTTTAAAACAAGAGTTCAGTCTTACTGCACAGTGTGTTCTTTGCCTTTGACATTTAGCAGCATGAATGATTGATAACTTAGCATTACTTAGGTAGGAGATTAATCTCTATGTAGATTCAAGAGTAGGAAGAAAAAGACATTCAAATTCCATGTCTTTATACCTGAACTGCTGTAAATTAGAAATGTCAAAAATGTAATTCATCAATTTATATGCATTGAAAGAGCTCAGTTTTTCTTTAAAAATACTACCAGAAGGGAAAAGAACTCCTTAGGCCCAAACCATATCCAAATATATAATTTGTATTTAAAATATCTGCAACATTCCTCATAATTGTTGAAAAATGTTCTGCCATTTAAAGAAGAAATTAAATAGAATATGGGAATAACCATTAGCATCCCATGTAGCATAGGAAATATAGAACATATAATGGTCATAGTATCCAAAATGTGTGTGGCAAATTTAAAACAATTCCACATTAAAATAATTTTTAGCTGTTGCAGGAAAAAAAGTAAATTTAACAATATCAGGAAACTGCTTGAAAATTTTTACTGGCCTTTGAAAGGGCTGAAATGGAGACACTCTGTAGGCTATCCCTGTGTCTCAAAACTGCTTAGGCAAAAAAACCCACCACCAAAATGCCCGCACTATCACGGAGGTAATAACAGTCATAACATGCTGTATGCCAGGCACAATCTACTACCATAGGTAATGGTTGCCAAGGATAAGAGTTGACAGGTGGTATGTCAAACTTGGACCTGCACCAAGCTTTCTTGGACACAGTTACATTTTTATTAAAATTTATTTTCTGCTTTCAGGTGCTCCACTAACTTCAGAGGAGGCCCATGACCGGCCTGACAGACTTAATCTCTCCTCCATCCTCATTCAGGTATTGGGAGACTTCTTCATTAGCAGGATCCTTATTTTGTTCCTTTTTCCCTCTTGGATGATGGAACACAATCAAGAATCAATCAAAGTGAGGCCCTAAATATATACTTCCTGAATATCTTTTCACATAAATAAAATCAATCTTTAAATGAAGGAAGGACAATCAAACTTTCACCTAAATCACAATTTAAAGACTGGTCTGTTCTTTATACAAAACTAGGACAATAGATGAACTGTTATGTTATTCTGCAAAAGATGATCATCTAAATTTTACCCTCCACACAGTATAGCACTGTAGAAAACAAATTAAATTACTTTTAAATTAAATTAAATTAAAATATAATTAATATAATTAATATAATATAATTACTATACTATACTATAATATGATATGATATGATATGATATATGATATGATATGATATGATACGATATAAGGAGAATAAACTGATTAAAGGAATTCAGTTTTCTGATTAAGACTTTGGAAATACACCACAGATAGAAACCAAACACTTGCACATCTTAGAATGAAAAGCAAGCAAAAAAAGTGAATGTACTTATGTTCTTCAGATGCATTACTCCATATATTAATATATTTCCACACAAAGTGAACATTTTCACACACACAAAAGCTTGTCATCTAGTTATATTAAATTCTGCCTAATAACATCTTGTAGATATAAACGTGCTTGCTAAGTGAGCTATTGTTTAAAATAAAAAATCCAAAAGAACTGCTTTGTTGTATCCTTTGAAAGGATGTTTCATTGTTTCAAAGCAATCTCTGAGAATAGGAATACTGAATCATAAAACATTTGTAATGACTCAGAGTATCTTGATGCCTCACTCATTTTCTTAACTATAAATCTGTTTGGAAAGTCTTGCCACAGCATTAGCTGTGATCCACTGAGTTAAGGACATACTGTATTATCTCTTTTGAGAACTGGAATGCATGTTTGGTTACTGCAAGTAATGTGCTCATATTCTCAAAAATGTAGTTGAATATAACTAGAACATAACGATCTTCTCTTTATACGCACACAAAAAGTGTGTTAAAAATATAATTAACTCTGAAAAGTCAAGAGCCAGAAAATGCCAGAATTATAGTCTACCTTTTAGTGCTTTATGCTTTATGATGCAAGTTTCACTTCAACAATTGAATACTGTCACCAACATACTGTCCCTAATTAATTCAGTTCCCGAGATGGATGGTATTCACTGACTGTGGAGCTATTCAGTATTGGGTTTTTGGTTTTTTTTTTAGTGGGGGATTTTTATCATTCATTGTATGGATCCATGCATTATTTACTGCACATTATCCTAACTCTGTACTGAATACGGAGTTATTAATTTTGTCATGGGGCTTTCTGTGGTTCTCCTACCACTGCATTTATCACCACAATTTGCATCTGAGACAAAAATTATTTGTGATCGTTATTAGCCCTATTTAATGTATCAGGAGCTGACATAGAGAAATTAATGCTAAAATTGTTGAACATATCTAAACATTTGAGCCATCTGATTTTTTTAAAGTTCTCAATAACGTAAGAGACTTTTCATGTTCATAGCACAGATCCTAAAATAGTTTAATTATTCATGCATTCTGGGCCCCCGGTTCCATAAACAGATGTATGGAAGATATCAGTGACTTGCTGTAGGCACTTTGGTTATGTAATTTTCCTAGCACCACACAGTAAACTCGTAGCCACAGAATCCAGGCAGTGATCAACCATCAAGGACACAAGCGTTTCTTAAATTCACTACATGACATTTCTGAACAGACTGAACAACACTCTTCTGGCAATGGCCTTACTCACTACAAGCTCTGGTTCATTTTCAGAGCATTACTGTGGTGGTTTGACCTTGGCTGGATGCCAGGTGCCCACCAAAGCCGCTCTGTAACTCCCCCTCCTCAGCTGGACAGGGGAGAGGAAAGGCTCAGGAAAGACTTGTGGGTCGACAGAAGGGCAGGGAGAGGTCACTCACCAATTACCATCACGGGCAAAACAAGCTTGACTTGAGGAAATTAGTTTAATTTATTACCACTCAAATCAGAGTAGTATAGTGAGAAATAAAACTAAATCTTAAAAATACCTTCCCCGCACCCCTCCCTTCTTTCCGGGCTCAACTTCATTCCCGTTTTTCTCTACCTCCTCCTCCCCAGGCGGCACAGGGGGACGGGGAATGGGTGTTGCGGTCAGTTCATCACACGTTGTCTCTGCCGATCCTTCCTTCTCAGGAGGAGGACTCCTCACACTCTTCCTCTATTCCACCGTGGGATCCCTCCCACAGGAGACAGCCCTCCACAAACTTCTCCAACATGAGTTCTTCCCACAGGCTGCAGTTCTTCATGAACTGCTCCAGTGTGGGTCCCTTCCATGGGGCACAGTCCTTCAGGAACAGACTGCTCCAGCATGGATCCCCCACGGGATCTCAAGTCCTGCCAGCAAACCTGTTCCATTGTGGACTCCTCTCTCCACAGGTCCTGTCAGAAGCCTGCTCTAGTGTGGGCTCTCCAGGGCATCACAGCCTCCCTCAGGCATCCACCTCCTTTGATGTGGGGTCCTGCACGGGCTGCAGGTGGATATCTGCTCCACTTTTAACCACCATGGGCTGCAGGGGGACAGCCTGCTTCACCATGGTCTTCACTATGGGCTGCAGGGGAATCTCTGCTCCGGTGCCTGGAGCACCTCCTCCCTCTCCTGGTGTCTCCACCACTGACCTTGGTGTCTGCAGGGCTGTTTCTCTCACATATTCCCACTCCTCTCCTCCAGCTGCTGTTGCGCAGCAGGTTTTTTCTGCCTTCTTAAATATGTTATCCCAGAGGCGCTACCACCGTCGCTGATGGGCTCAGCCTTGGCCAGCGGTGGGTCCATCTTGGAGCTGGCTGGCATTGGCTCTAACAGACATGGGGGAAGCCTCTAGCAGCTTCTCACAGAAGCCACCCCTGTAGCCCCCCTCAACAAAACCTTGCCGCACAAACCCAATACAATTATTTATTCAACCACAGTATGAGATGTGGATTCGAAGGTGAACAAGTAATGTGACAGACCCCTATTTCAATGTCTGTATTTGGTGTATATGAAGCTGGACAGCTGAGAGAAAAAAAGCCTGTAGTCTGCTCTACTGCCTACTCGCTGCATATTGCTGTGGATTGCTCCTTTCAGTGCCTGCTGGCTTTCTGGTACTAATGCACACATATACATTGTTGCAGACTAGCAAAGTCTTATTTCTTCCAGTTGCATTCACTGCCCATCAGCTCACGTATGTTCACTAATTTCTACTCAGACTTTCATGCGGAGTGGTGACTTCTGTTGCTTCACTGAGCACTGTACAAAAGGTTCTTCATCGCTCCCTTATTTTGCTAGAAGGAACCATACTATTAGTCATGACCAAGTTTGTAAATTATGGCAGACACAAAAATAATTTAACAGCACAATGTTATTGGAAACATAAGAACATAATTACCCTAAAGAGCCTACCATATCTACAGCTAATCTGATGTGAGGAACTAGGAAGGTTATCTATAGGCTGGACATTTTTAACATCTGCACATCTGATTATGATACAACTGAATTTTCATAGAACATCAGTTATAAGTGGAATAATACTGTAATCAGATTCAGTCAAGTCACTCTTAGTCAGAAAAGAGACTAAATACAAGTGGACATCTAAGCCAACATTATCACAGATAGTTTGAAGACTCTATGTCTGTCTGAATCAGGTAATTTAGAAAACTCTTACAAAGCAAAATTGATTCCAATAGTATTACCACCTACGTGTCTCCACAAATAAGAAATTAAACATCTGAGCTTTCTTCAACAAATTTGTGACATTTGTAGACTGAACACTGTATTCAGACACTGCTAAAGACAATATAAATTGGTAAATAGTAAGATAGCAGATATGCTATAAAGAAACAGTATCTGAAATTGTATTTAAGGGAAATGACCCTTAGGTCTTAGATAAAATATATAACTCCAGAAATTTGCCATGAAAAATGATGATTTATTTCCATACATACACATACAAATTAAAAAATTATTCTTTACTGTCTTCCACTTGAACCACAGGAACTGCTTTAGTTTTAATATAAAAATAATACAATAACAATTCAATAAATGAAAATATAATTTGTCTTGTGCACTTAGAATCTAGCACAGCCCCTTTCAGCTCTCCAATTAGAGCATCTTGTATAGAAAATAGAGTTTAAAGTCCTGAGTCTGGGAGTATGAGAAGCCCAGTCTGCCTCTCTACGAATAGTAAATCTTGTTTAATCTTTGCTAAAACCATTTTGAAAAGATTATAAACAGATAGAACCTTAAAGAACAGGATTTGACAAACTGGAAAAAGAAAATTTCTCATACTGCTGGTATAGTAACATAGGTTACTCGAGGTGGACATGGAATGGATTAATGATTTTATGAAATAGGCTTAATTGTTTGATGAAGAAGTTTAACAAACATTTGCTAGAGATAGTTGGTTATGCTTGATCCTGCCTTGGAAAGCTAGGAAATACAGTATTTTCTTTTCCACAGTCTTGCAGTTCTGTGATGGAAAGGGATCTGGAGAGCTTTTTCAGGAAAGACATTTCAGCTCCAGCAAATACTTTGAATCAAACTCCCAAAGTCATTAGTAAATACAGAACACTTATATGTCTAATGAGTTCTTATTTTTGTTTGCTATTTACCTTTTGTAGCCAGACTAAATAGAATCTTGATTTGCTATGTTCACTAAGCTAGTATAACCTGAAAGTCAATCTGCTGCAGAAGATGAAGTTCAGGTCAACCTGCTCAGTAGGGATGAACTAGTAAATGGGACTAACACACTTTGAAGATACAGGAAGAATAATGTAAGAGTAGGGTGTTAGGTTTCTTGATTCAAACATAGAGTTAATGTGTGATGTGATCTGATCCCATTTGTGTCATAGGAGATACCCATGCAGAAATCAAATGTCAGATGTGTGACATCAATATTTAAATGTATTCTTAAGCTACTGTTCCATATCTGAACCATTTCACAGAAAGAGAAGAATTACAAAGCACTGAAATATGCTATATAAAGAATGTTTTAAGTGAGCAAGAGAGACCTTATGTATCACAATAAACAGCTTAGGTCAGTTTTCAGAGAACATGAGAAGACAAATTAAACTGAGCTTGAGGTTGCACATGTTTTTCCCCTGTAGTTATTTTTATTTGAAAGAAGCTGAGAAGACAAAGCTGCTTTCTGTTTTATAGAAAAAATTCAAATCAGTGTTTGAAAAGTTCAGCACATGATGTAAGGTCCACCTAAAAGGAGATATGCAGATAATAAGATATGAAAGGCCAAAAGCTCATTAGCTACTCTCAATAAGTAGGTCAGAATTTGTTTCAGTATTTGCAGAAGAGAGGTTAACTCCCAGACCAAGCTATTTCATTAAAAAAGAGTTTGATCTGCTAAGTTATAACAATATACTTGCCCATCTTACATATCAAACTTGAAATGTTAAAAGCCTGACAAAGTAATGCTTAGATAATAATATACTGTCGCACGCACAAGAAAAAAGCATCAAACCCCACAAAAAAACAGCAATTTGTGCTGACAACTATTTAATTTACCTCAAAAACTGTAACAGCTGGAAACCCATAAATGTCATCACACCACAGCAATGCCACAATCATGTGTCCTGTAAGCTGACTGGGGAAAACTGCAATACCCAAGTGGTTACACACAGATAAGAGAAGAAAGGATGATGAAAATGCTATTTCTCAGATCACACTGACCAAAGAATGGGAGAATTTGTATCTGGGCCAGCAGGTTCATACAGAAAGGAGCAGTGCCAAAGCCTCCAAGGGAATGTTCTCAGAAGTCAAAATTAAGAGCGTACTTCTGAAAAGTGTAGCTTTATCCCTGAGATGCTTCTATTGGCAACACCAGCCAGCACCTGGCTAAAACAGCAGCACCACCAGTCTGGAGTGAAAGCTGCTAGCAGCCGGGTTCTGAGAAAACCAGCCAGATACAATACGAGACTGAAAAACAAAACAACGAAACAATCCATCTGATTAATTAAATAACAGTAAAATACTTGGAAAGCCATTCAATACTTGCATATTTTTTAAAAAAGCTTAAAAGTGTTTTAGGAAGCTTAGATTCATTACAAGGAGGGGATATGCAGATAGATCCTGATTTACTGCTGACATGAAGTGACACAGCAATGCCTGTTTGTTTCATTTGTGAACTGAAATGGCTAGAAGAGGCTAGACCTGCAGAACTCCATGCAGGCTATGCATTAAGCTGAATGCCTTACAGCCTCTGATCGCAGTGCTGCCAAGCAGGCAGCTGGCAGCATGGAGCCACAGCTCTCTTTGGGGAAAAGGGGACGCAGGGGAGCACCAAGTCTCAGCTCTGGCACAGGCAGGGCATGTACACAGCATGTGTACTGAATCTAAAGGCTGGGCTCCTGACTTTTAAGAATAACCGAAGGGACTTCAGCATGCCCCCAGGCATGCGGAGTCTCCAACCCTGTAACAGCTTCCTGAAGGGGCATCTAAACTGGGCATAATGTATAGGAGGAGTTTACAGTATCAAACAGAATGTATCGCACTGAGCAGGGAGCTGAGCAGCAGACATGCCTGAGAAAGAGATGTTATGAATCAAAGTAAATCAAGATGTTTATTATTTCTTCTGGTCTGGAGAGCACTTTCTCCCTCAAATAGGGATCCATATTAACTCACCTGAAGGCTTAGCCATGTAAAGGCACCTACCCTCCCCTCAGATTTTTTTTATAGTTCTTAAATATAAATTGCCGTTCAGCATTGCTAGCCCTATTTTATCCAAGAACTCAGCAGCTGAAAAAAGTATTGCATATCTGTTTTTAACTTCATACATTTAAAGGAAACTTTAAAATGTTTGAAGCAACTCTTTAATGTTGTGCTTCTATCAAAAGCAAAGGCTCTTTCAAGATATACTGGTTGAATTCAACTGTGAAATTCTGAACCATCATCATTTCTCATCTTCTGAATCCATTTGAACACAACTTCCAACCACCCAGTTCGGTACTGTGTATTTACAGGGCTGTTAATGACTCTCATTGATTGTATTTTTTGCTACGTGAGCTCCAAAACAAATGGAAATTCGTGCTTATATTTAACAGAATTCTTTCCAACCAAAACCAATATTCTTGTTTTTACATCAAAGTCCTGTGGCAAATGGAGCTGGAATTTATTAACATTACCCCAAATACCTCAAAATACATGCAACAGCTATTTCATATAGTGTGGTTTAAGATTATCCATGTTAATTTTATATTTTATTACCTTGTGTTTCTTGCAGAGACCCAGTTAACAGACAGAGAAATTATTTTATTGAGATGGAGGGTAATTTACATCTAGGAAATATATCTAGTGATTTTCACAGCAGGCTGCAGGCTAAGATGCTTAGCTCTGTCCTAATAAAACCCTGACAGTTTTACTTTGGGAATTATGAAAATACATAGGATATATCTGCAATGCATCTACTGGAAAAAGAGCAATAGAGGACCCTTTGGCCACAACAGAACTGGTATTTGTGAAGACAGTTCCCTGCACACACATGGGCAGGATACTGGATGAGGGCATGGAGATGGGAAGATCCTACAAGACATACACAAGTTGTTCTCTTCTTTACTTCACCTTTAATTATACTCCTGGAGCAGTGCTGAGTCAAAGCATGAAGAAATATGAATAGAAACATACAGAATGAACAGGAATGTAAAAATTAGCTTTTACATCATAGTGCATTCTCCCATGGTTTTCTCTCTCCATACCAAAGCCTCAAAAGGATATGTTCCTCCACCTTTTCCTCCCTTCCCTGTTTTCTGCAAAGAGGAAATGTGCTTGCCACACACATTTCAGATGGAAATCACTGTATGATCTGTGCTGAGTTTACCAGCGACCAATACCTATTTGAAAAGAAAGTAGGAGTCTACAGCTAGAGGAACTATTTCCAAATAGAACCTCTCATATATTAACTTTGGAAGAGGCATCTTAAGCTTCATAGGTTACTCAAGACAAGCTTTTCATTGGTACCTCATCTCTAGTACAATTCTTTCCAAGGGACAAAAATATACATTTTCTGAAGGCAATTAGTGCCTAAACAACATCGTAAACTGAACATTAAAATTGACCTGCTACATGTGAATATGCCGCTATTGGGGATGCATTTGTACGTACAGTAGGACAACTTCTGTATTTTCCCTTCTGCTAGGGAATGTTATCTGTTGCAATAGGACAGGGTTTACAGTCCTGTGTGTAATGTTCCCAGGTGCATTTCTAATACTTTTGAAGAAAATAGGTTTCATTCTCTCAGTTCATATCTAGCGGACATTGGACTACATCAATTTTATTCAAGTGAAACCTGCAGTCTGAAATTAAATGTACTTTTTTGAGCTCAACCAAGTCCCTAGTGAACAGTAGTTCTTCCCAGAAAAGTACTACACATAAATCACCATAATTCATTGGGAAAAAAGAAACATTGTTATTGAACGAGATGTTCTAAATGAACAGTGAATCTGAACTTCTTTTAACCTCTAGAATAAATGGACAGTCATCTCAATGTTTATGTTATTGTCAATATAATAGGGGAGACTGCCTTTAAAAGTACATAAATTAAATTTTATAGTCCGTTAAAAGCAAGAGGTATCAAACTGGCTTGGTTTTGTATGTAATTTCTATTTCTCTTCCATCAAAAATATAAGCTACAGTATAACTTTTGGCTGACCTGAGAGCTTTGATATTATTTTTATTAGCATTATGGTTTTATTTATTTAATAGAGCTTTGAGGTTGGACTTATTTCCAGATCATAAGCTTTCCCAAGAGAGCAGATAATCCAAGCTTTGAATTTTGTTCACAAACACAAAGATAAAACACCAGATCCCACTGTATCCAGTCAATATAAAGAAATATGTATTTTGTGGCTACTTCTGGTTCCAACTAAAAATAGGAAAATGTAACGGTTCTTTATTAGACTTGGTCCAGAATTTTAAAAAATATGAAATCCAGCTATCAAAAAGTATAGCTCCAAAAGGCCCTTGAATATGTAGTTAAAAACAATTGATAGCAGAATACAGATATGCAAAAATGATCAAATGCTATTTGCCTGACAGGGTGTCCCAGTCTTTCTTGTCTTTTTTCTTTCCACATCTGCTCCTAGCTCATGTGATGAGGGAATCACACACACTGTGATTACATGTAGGAATGTAGCCCTTACCCTAAAGTCTAAGGGCAGAGTCCCTTCAGGTCTTCTCTTTACAGCCTTCACAGTTCCCTGCTGTGTATGTATTTCTGTCCAGCTGGCCACAGTCTTCCCACCTGGTTGGATGCCGCAGATGATGTCTCTCTGAATTTATATGGCAAGAGAAAGTCTGAATCGCTACAAAGGCACAAGCTGGTGTTCAGAGCTACTGCATTGCTGGAAACACACCCCTTTGGGCCTCATGGGATTCACCTAGCTTTCTCTCTCCTGGAGGTGACCTTGGTCATTGCCATAGTTTCTTGACAGTTGGCAGAAAACTCTAATCAAGTCAGTAGGCTTCTAATGCAGAATTTTAGCTTAAAAATCTTACTGCTGACACACTGTGTGGTGATCTAGATCATGAAAATGGTCTGTATAACAATATTATATTGTACTACATACTGCATTAGACATGTAAGGTGCATATTGGAATTTTTAAGTTAATAACTTTAAGAGTTAAAACTTTAAGATTTTAAGCATAAAAGTTTTTCTATACACTTAATCTTACAAGGTTAGTGTACTCTTTTAGTGTGCTATCCAAAGACCTCTGCAGCAAGCTCCTACACAACAGCTCAGACCTTGCAACTTTTGCTGATACAGTTGTTAGTAAGGACTGGAATAAAGCAATGATATGTGCTGTTCAGTACAAGGAGCATGCCAGGAACAACAGTGAGGTAAGAGAATTGCCTCCCTTCCCTCTTCTTTGGCCATAAACAACATAGGTGTTACCTTAAGCTGTATTTTGACAAGAAATTCGGAAATAACCAATTAAATTAGAGCAAAAATCCCTCTAATCTGGAAGAAAAGTAACTTACAACAAGGAAGAACAGGTAAAGGGAAATCAAAGTTGCTGTCTGGAGAGGACATAGACATTTGTGATTGTCCTGGTTTCATCTGGGAGTAATCAGTAAGACTCATTCACCTTTTAACAGTCCTATATGGCCAGTGAGAAAGTCTAATGGAGAGTGGAGACTAACAGCTGACTATCATGGCCTGAATAAAGTCACGCTGCCACTGAGTGCTGCCGTGCCGGACATGCTGGAACTTCAGTATGAACTGGAGTCAAAAGCAGCCAAATGGTATGCTACAACTGATATCAGTAATGTGTTCTTCTCAGTCCCTTTGGCAGCAGAGTGCAGGCTACAGTTTGCTTTCACTTGGAGGGGCATTCAGTACACCTGGAATCGACTGCCCCAGGGGTGGAAACACAGCCCTACCTTTTGCCATGGACTGATCCACATGGCACTGGAACAGGGTGAAGCTCCAGAGCATCTGCAATATACTCATGACATCATCATGTGGGGCAATACAGCAAAAGAAGTTTTTGAGAAAGGGAATAAAATAGTCCAAATCCTTCTGAAAGCTGGTTTTGCCATAAAAAAAAGTAAGGTCAAGGCACCTGCACAGGAGATGCAGTTTTTAGGAATCAAATGGCACGATGGACGTCGTCAGATCCCAATGGATGTGATTAACAAAATAAAAGCCATGTCTCCACCAACTAGCAAAAAGGAAACACAAGCTTTCTTACATGTTGTGGGTTTTTGGAGAATGCATATTCCAAATTACAGTCTGATCATAACCCCTCTCTATCAAGTGACCCGGAAGAAGAACGATTTCAAATGGGGTCCTGAGCAACGACAAGCCTTTGAACAAATTAAACAGGAGATAGTTCATGCAGTATCCCTTGGGCCAGTCTGGGCAGGGCAAGATGTAAAAAATGTGCTCTACACCACAGCCGGGGAGAATGGCCCTACCTGGAGCCTCTGGCAGAAAGCACCAGGGGAGACTCAAGGTCGACTCTAGGGTTTTGGAGTCAGGGATATAGAGGATCCGAGGCCCTCTATACTCCAACTGAAAAAGAGATATTGGCAGGACATGAAGGGGTTTGAGCTGCTTCGGAAGTGGTTGGTACTGAAGCACAGCTCCTCCTGGCACCCCGGCTGCCGGTGCTGGGCTAGATGTTCAAAGGGAGGGTCCCCTCTACGCATCATGCAACTGATGCTATGTGGAGTAAGTGGGTCACACTGATCACACAATGGGCTTGGATAGGAAACCCCAATCGCCCAGGGATCTTGGAAGTGATCATGGACTGTCCAAAAGGCAGAGATTTCTGAATATTGCCAGAAGAGGAGGTGATGCATGCTGAAGAGGCCCCACTGTATAATAAACTATTAGAAAATGCAAAGCAATATGCCCTGTTCACTGATGGGTCTTGTTGTATTGTAGGAAAGCATCGGAGATGGAAAGCTGCTGTATGGAGTCCTATACAACAAGTATTAGAAAGTGCTGAAGGAGAAGGGGAATTGAGCCAATTTACAGAAGTGAAGGCCATCCAGTTGGCTTTAGACATTGCTGACCAGGAAAAATGGCCAGTGCTCTATCTCTATACTGATTCATGGATGGTGGCAAATGCCCTGTGGGGGTGGTTACAGCAATGGAAGCAGAGCAACTGGCAGCGCAGAGGCAAACCCATCCGGGCTGCAGCACTGTGGCAAAACATTGCTGCCTGGGTAGAGAACCTGGTTGTAAAAGTACGTCATGTAGATGCTCACATACCTAATAGCTGGGCCACTGAAGAACATCAAAACAACCAGCAGGTGGATCAGGCTGCTAAGATTGAAGTGGTTCAGGTGGATCTGGACTGGCAACATGAGGGTGAATTATTTATAGCTTGGTGGACCCATGACACCTCAGGCCATCAAGGAAGAGGTGCAACATATAGATGGGCTTGTGATCGAGGGGTGGACTTGACCATGGACACTATTGCAGAGGTTATCCATGAATGTGAAACATGCACTGCAATTAAACAAGCCAAGTGGTTAAAGCCTCTGTGGTATGGAGGGTGATGGCTGAAATATAAATATGGGGAGGCCTGGCAGATTGATTATATCACACTCCCACAAACCCACCAAGGCAAGCGCTCTGTGCTTACAATGGTGGAAGCAACCACTGGATGGCTGGAAACATATCCTGTGCCCCATGCCACTGCCCAGAACACTATCCTGGGCCTTGAAAAGCAAGTCCTATGGAGACATGGCATCCCAGAAAGAATTGAGTCAGACAACAGGACTCATTTCTGAAGCAACCTCATAGACACCTGGGCCAAAGAGCATGGCATTGAGTGGGTATATCACACCCTCTATCATGCACCAGCCTCCAGGAAAATCAAACAATACAATGAACTGTTAAAGACTACACTGAGAGCAATGGGTGCTGGGATGTTCAAACATTGGGATACACATTTGGCAAAGGCCACCTGGTTAGCCAACACTAGGGGATTTGTCAATCAGCTGGCCCTGCCCAATCACAACTTTTACATACTGTAGAAGGAGATAAAGTCCTTGTAGTGCATGTAAAAAATATGCTAGGGAAGACAGTCTGGGTTACTCCTGCCTTGGGCAAAGGCAAAGGCATTCATGGGATTGCTTTTGCTCAAGGACCTGGGTATACTTGGTGAGTAATGTGAAAGGATGGGCTAGTCCTATGTGTACCTCAAGGGCATTTGATTTTGGGTGAGACTAGCCAATGAACTGAATGGTATGATGTGAATTGCTATATAATACTGTATGTCATCACTTTTATGGTTACTATACACCATATCAATGATATTTCAGTAAGAATCATCCAGATTAATGAAGAATGAACTTTGATGAAACTAAGCAAAGTGCAGCAGTGATGGAATCAGAACTGACTTCAGCATGCAACAATTCAACACCACACACCATCTCTCCTGCCCTGAAGGACTGTTATGACAGATGGAGCCCAAAGTCGTGGACTAAATGAACTCAACAGACATTTTAGATGGATGGCCCATCGGCCAAGGGAATGATATCTGTGTGTATATATCAAAAGACAGGAAAAGTGGTGGTGATTAATTGGAATGTATTAGAAAGGATAGAACCTGGGCATGACGTAGATGGTATAGAATAAAGGGTGGATACTGTCCTGGTTTCAGCTGGGATAGAGTTAATTTTCTTCCTAGTAGCTGGTATTGTGCTGTGTTTTGGATTTAGTATGAGAATAATGTTGATAACACACTGATGTTTTAGTTGTTGCTAAGTAATGCTTACACTGGTCAAGGACTTTTCAGCTTCCCTGCTCTGCCAGGTGCACAAGAAGCTGGGAGGAAGCACAGCCAAGATAGTTGATCCAAATTGGCTAAAGGACTATTCCATACCATATGACGTCATGCTCAGTATATAAACTGGGGGTAGTTGGCTGGGAGGCAGCAATCACTGCTCGGGGACTGGCTAGGCATCGGTTGGTGGGTGGTGAGCAGTTGTATCACTTGTGTTTTTTCCTGGGTTTTGTTCTTCTCTTGCTCTCTTGTTGTTTTCCTTCTCATTACAATTTATTATTATTATTATTATTATTGTTATTATTATTATTATTACTATTATTATTATGTTCCAATTATTAAACTGTTCTTAACTCAACCCACGAGCGTTCTCACTTTTGCTCTTCCGATTCTCTCCCCCATCCCACTGGGAGGGGAGGGTGAGTGAGTGGCTGTGTGGTACTTAATTGGCAACTGGGGCTAAACCACAACAGTGATGGCCTCAGATGAGTGTCATTATTAGTGAGTTCAAACAGTAACATTTGTGCCCCTTTTCTCATATGCATAAATTGACATGCTCTGCTTTACTGTAAGGGCATTTAAGCCACCCTCTTTTGAAAGAGACCGATGAAGAGCTGTCCAGACACACATGTTGGTCCTCATTCTTCTTGCATCTTCTGTATCCCAGAATGTCTGCACATAGTGCATAGATTTCTGAATTTTTCACTGCCACAAATAAAGTTCCAACTTAGAAATGTAAATAGTGTTACATGGTAACGATACATATGTGTGTGTGCATATGTGTATATATATTTATAAATAAAATGTTATATGGTACCAGATATCTAAAACTTTAAAACACTAAGGGATACTTTATGAAGTGCAAGGGTTAATGAAGTTGGTCACTGGCAGATATTTATGTCTAGATGAAGAGAGATCTCTGGTCCATCTTCACTGCCTGAAAAGGCTCATTTAATTTCAGTGAAGTTAGTGGGAAAACCCTCATTGTGATGGTAGGATTAAGAACATGTTATTGTGGATGCACTCTCAAAAAGATTCACTTGGCACAAACATCTTCTCTGAAAACATGTGTGGGTGCAGAAAAATATAAATCAGATGGTAGGCTTTGGAGAACAAACAACTGAATTTAATTAAAATCTCTCATCTGCATTTAATTTTCCACTGATAGCCACCTTTGAACAAAAATATGAAATAAAAAATCTGATTTCACCAAAATGTTGGGGAACATTTGACTAACTGTGCCATATATGCCAGAAGAATTGTACTTGCTATCAGTGTGTAAAGCCTTTCTGTTCTTTGGGCAAATATAGTACTATGGATGAAAATTATAACTAGTGTTGGATAATTTTGTGTAAAAAGCAATTGCTTGATTTGTGGAGCTGGCTGAGAGCATCTATGATGCTACCCTCTATTATACACAAACTGGATTTCAATAACATACATTTTTGAACAGAACAACAGTTTCTGTAAATTTCATATATTGTATGGTTGACAGACATTTTTCATCCAACACAGTAATTCAATTTCATCACTGTAGCTGACTAACATTTTGACTAACAAATATTGCCAGATGCTAAACAATCTGTCTGAAAAGGACAAAGTGAAAAACAAGGATTCCTTGTGCTGTAAAGTTAGCCAAATTTAAGGGAGTAGGAGTGGATCCTTTAATTGCTATAATACATCTATTCCAAACAACTTCAATTTGGTGGGGTTTTTTAATATTTTCACAGGATATCGTAGTCAGTGTGGTGATTATGAGTGCCGCTGGACTTGTCTCCAAGCAGTTCTGAGGATTTCATGAAATAATACCAAAAATTTAATAATCAGAGCATTGAATGGATTATATATGACACAGGATCTGTTAGCATGTATGAGCGTTTATACAGAGAAATTCCGTTCAGTGAGAGATACTGAGAGGCTGTTTCAGAAGAAGATTAATAGTTCAGAAAGCCAAAGAAAACATGACCAGCGCAACTAAAAATAACAACAGGGAGACTGCTTGCCAACAAATAAAATGGAAATTTGCTACAGTAAAAGGAAGTAAAAGTAAAACCACTCCACAGGTGGATTGCCTAGTACAATTTTAATATCTTTAGTATGACCTATTTGTAACGGACAATAAGTAAAAATGTTACATAACTAAGAGTTAGTAATATTTTTTTGTATTAGGATTTTTTTATTTTTGTTTTAGGATTGTTGATCATTCAGAACTTAGTGATATTAAATATAACCGATTATGATCTAAGAAGAATTCCAGTTGACAATAAATTTTTTTATTATTATTTTAGAAACATTTTCAGGATTTCCTGTGAAGTAGCAATTCAAAGTAAATAACAAGAAGAAAAACTGAACACTGAAATTTTTGAGACAAGACATACTTCTGAGAACCCTATATTCACTGAATGAAATAAAAAAGTCTTATTAAGGGGATAATGGCAACCTGGAGTACTACTGGCTTAATAATGTTCTAATAAACATTTAGTCTCCTTCCTAGTCTTGGACAGTAAATTACTTGTTTTCCTCAAAGGTTTTGTTGTTTCTCAACCGTTAATATAATTTTTATTTTAGTTCTTCAGCATTGATTTTGTTTTATTTCTAGGTTTTATTTCTAGTGAACCTAGAAATAAATTCCATTTCAATTTGTAGAATTCATAGTAACTGTTATCCATTTATGTTTTTAGTAAATACATAGGTTTTTCTATTAACAATGAGAATGTTTAGTCACTGGAACAGCTGCCAAGGGGAGTGACAGATTCCTCATCTCATCAAACAAAAATCTTATAACATAAAATATTAAAGGCACAGTCCATTTTGACTGTAGATGAAAATTAAAGGTCTGCAATCATGAGTTTGTACTATCATGACCTCGTGCTTTTTCTTTGCTCTAAACTTTACAAAAAAAGATCAAAGATGCTGTAGCTCCACACCATAATTCAAGGGCTAGATTCTTACAGTTCCCTTCTTGTAACTCACATGAGGTAGATTCACTCAAGTCATGTAAAACTGAAGAAAAACTACAATGAAAGCCTCCTCTTCCCCAGTTTTTTCTAAAAATTTAAGTCACAAACATAACTCAGATTAACGTTTTTAAAATGAAGAGCCTAGAAGCAGTTAAGAAAGAAGATGAAGCTTCTCTATACATTCATACATTATACACACAATACACCAGTTTCAAATGAGAAGTCCTCATACGGAAGCTATGAAAAATGTATAGTTGTGTCAATGGAGTTCATACAGTTTTTCCAAGCTCTTGCAATCATAAGAAAATGTATGTTTCTTAACTTGAAACATGACTTTCACATGCTTCCTTCACTTTGTGTTACTTTTTTTCATGGGAGTACTCTGTCAGACTTAAACTGCTGGAGAGCTTACCTCTTTTCAGCTGACCACTTACTGCACAATTTGGACTCTCCAATATGGTCTGAATAATCTAAAGGATCCTGAGATGAGGAAAAAAAATAATTTCATTATTTATCATTGAAAAAATATGTAGAATTTTTTTATACTTTAGATGTTTTAGCATTGCTTACATCTACATGTAAGTGATAATCACCTCCATAATCTGAAGAACTGAAATCATCTGAATGCTATGGATTTCCTCCACTGGAGTACTGGCATCAGTTATACTGAATTTTCCTGTGGATACTTCCTCAGGTATGGAGAAATCCTGCAGTAACACAGAGCCCAGTGCTTTAGTTTTTCTGCTCTCTCTCATGTTATCTAGAGAGGGCTGGCAGGAGCTTCCAAGTTTGCCAGAAGCTGGAAGAATTTCTAGAAGCTGTCTTTAACATAAATCCAATAAATTTGGGGGTTACTTCAGACATCACTGGAAACTAGCTTCCAACCATCTCATGATCCTCTAAATTTATACTAACAGCTTTCCAGCCAGACCAAAAAAGGGACCCCTGAGTTTTGAAACAGTTCTGGATTTTTATGAAACTTATCTGGCTTTGTTCTGAAACAGCTAAAATCTGCTCTATTCTGAGATGAAATGCAGCATGCAGAACACAGGTGATCAATGTGTGTTGAGGGACTACCAAAAGGAGGGGTTTGAAAACAAGGTTCCCAACAGAAAAGTAATGTAATTGTTAGCCAAGAAACAGGTATCTCAGCTCCATAATACAGCAGCTAGCAAATGATTAAAAGATGAAAATGGGATCTTTAGCATCATAAACCAAGCTATAAAATTGATTAATAGAATATTCCCAAAATGCTGTTATAAATAAATTACATAGACAGTACTGGAATAATGATTAAATTCCTGCTTAACTCACAATATCACTAAAGATTAAGCACCATGTTTGAAACAGTTAACTTATAAATTGAGTCTAGATATAAAAACGTTTTTCTTAGCTGCCTAACTTATTTTGTTTCTCATGGGCTGCATATACAAAGACTAGATGATTTTTTTTTTTAGAGTAAAGCCCGAGCCTTTGATAAAATACTTAATCATAACACAGTCTTCCTGCAATCCCTGAAAAAAAAAGAATGAAGCTATTACTAAGATCTGTGAGTTTTAAAATCCTCCGATCATGATGACAACGTGGTCTTGAAGATGCAAAGTTTTAATGTAGAAGACTCCCAGCAGCCCAGAAGTGGATGCCCCATCCCTGGAAGTGTTCAAGGCCAAGTTGGATGGGGCTTTGAGCAACCTGATCTAGTGGAAGGTGTCCCTGCCCATGGCAGGAAGGTTGGAACTAGATGATCTTTAAGGTCCCTTCCAACCCAAACCATTCTATGACTCTATGATTCTATGAGTTGTGGGCAGACTCAGGACAGAAAGAGCAACAGGACACACTGACCCCAGATGACTCCCTTTGTCACCGATCTGAGTTACAGTAGTTCGAAGACACAAATGATGTGTCTACTTTACACGATACAAAGCGTTTCAAAGTCATTCCAGAACCGGAAGAATCAGTGTCAACATATCTGGGTCCAATTCCACATTAACATAGTTACTTGGTTTCCAAGCTGTACAGTTATCATATCTGAGCAATACAGCCTTACAATGTGTAGGTATACCAGTGTTGCTCCAAGCAAATCTGGATATTTCTGCACGTTATTGCATCATGTACAAGGAAATTGTAAACAGACTTATTGCAAAATCATGGCCTTTCAGTTTCCATGTTATGTCATTTGCAAACAGCATTCTTGGATAAGAAATGCTTTTACCTTCTTGTGAGAAATGCTGATATTATAAAGGGAAAAAATCTAATTAATAGGAACAAAAAATTTGAAAGATTTTCACTGAGTTCAAGAAATTAAAAATAGTTCAAATAAACTTGATTTAACATTTTCTTTTAATAACTTCACGCCAGTCTGTGTTTGAAATTTGTAACATCACTTTTAATAAATGCATTTCAAACAGTAAACCAACATTCTTCATTTAAAGAAATAATTGAAAAATGTAAAAATTATAGAATATTATGTTTGTAGTTTTTCTTTTAAATTTAGAAAGTTGTTAAAATTATCAATAAAAAAATTGGTTTGGATGAATAATATGATAGGTAGCAATGTTACATCAATTATAATAAATAAGAATAAGTTTAGCCTGAAGAATAGTACAGGTTTATTAAGCTTAATCACCTATGCTTAATATTTATCAAAGTTATACTCAATGGAAAAATATATAGTAGCAATGTGAAGTATGTCATTTACATAATAGTAACTGGTAAGACTTGATGAGCTTATGTTTTGCTATCTGTCCATGTGTGTCATAGAAATCAAGATCAACATTTACCCTCCAAGTATATCATCTGCTCTCATTTAGATTATGTATCCTGCCTCCTCAATTTTTAATTC
This sequence comes from Mycteria americana, assembly GCF_035582795.1. Taxonomy (NCBI): domain Eukaryota; kingdom Metazoa; phylum Chordata; class Aves; order Ciconiiformes; family Ciconiidae; genus Mycteria; species Mycteria americana. Next base: position 114,076,465 of record NC_134366.1, on the reverse strand, counting down.
ACTGTATATGCATATTTGACTGAAAGATCAATATCTGCTTTAAATTACATATTCATAATCGGATTATTTCAGGATTATTTAATCCAACATGAAAACAAAGCAAAGATCTATTAAAGGGAAAAGGGGAAAAAATTGTAATGTTAGAAGTAGAAAATCATAGTTGAAAGAAGTAAAATCCAAATTGACTTCTAAACCTTGATGAGAAGAAATATATTTTTGAGGACACGCATCTAAACAAATACCTTATAACAGATTCTTCTGAGAAGTATTTGCTAATATACTGTTCCAGATGGCAGGCTCCTAATAAGCTTAAAAGCTTCATGGATAAAACCCTGGACATTAGAACTGATAAATAAATTGCTTTAAAACAAAGACGAAGAACAAAAAATTTAAAGTTGCAGAGGTCAGTCAGTATGCTGAACCCAGAGGTTTTAATCTCTCTAAAGCATACAGATAAGAGGACCATCTGCAAACTAATTCAATTTAGAGATGGCTGTGCAAAACTAATTCCTTGCTAGAGGCAGAAAAAGGTTTCCGTTTTCTATCTATGAACTGACTTGCTTATAGCAAATAAAATTTTGTTCTGTAAAACAAAAAAAACACAGAAAAAAACCCTGGATGAGAGTGCTTGAAAAGAGTAAGGAATGAAGAAAATTAAGTAAAAAGATCACTTTCCAATTTCTAAAATAACAAAATAGTTTAATAGACAAGACAAAACCAAGAAAATAAATCTTTTAAGTGAACACTAGTGTGAAAAACTGATACTTAAGGAAAAAGATAATACATTTGCACTTCAAAATTCTTGCAGATAAATATACCAAGAGCTAGCTACAATGAGAGAGAGAGAGAGAGAGAGAGAGAGAGAAGGTACTACCAACCATTACCTTCATATATCTTTCTTCTATAATACTTTGACACTGTCTCAGTAGCATGCTTGAAGGTAATCAGTAAAGATGCATCTAGCTAATTTATCATAAAGACAATGTAAAGATATTTAAAAAAGCAAAAGCAAAACAAACCAAAACCCTCCAAAGGTAATTAACAAACATGAATTGTCAACTGGGCTGTCATTCCAAGAGAGGTCTGCAGAAGGTCAACTTCTGCAGAAGAAGCAACCCCAGTGCCAGCACTGTTACACATGTTGATGGTGCAGGTGACTGAATAAGGAATACACTCCGAAAGTTTTCTGAGGACACTAAGATAAAAATAAGTGAAAGCAGTGTGGTGAACGACAGCAGAATTTGAAATTTTATTGATGAAACATTGATATCTCAAAAGTCAGCATGAAACTGAAGTAGTTGCAGACTTCTACGGTGAAGAAATCTTAAAGATCCTCAGAGCCATCTTTCCATATATTGTTACAAATCCAAACTTCTGGCAGAAGTCTGCATGGAAACTGATGGGAAACAAAAGACAGCTTACACAGTTTACAGTGTTTTGGAGAGACTAGGAGTCCCCTCCCTTCTTGATAAGACTTCTGTTCATTTTATCAGATAGCATAATTGTGAGATTTATCTCAAATAAGAACTATCTTTTCATACGTCTATTCTCCCTGAATATATCTATTCCACAGATTTCCTTAGGAAGTCCACTGCAACACTACCAAAACACAGGAAGAAATTGGCCTAGTGTTTGTTGAATACCTGAAGAAATATGTTGTATTGAGTCTATACCAGGAAAATTCAACCTTCCAAAATACAGTCTCAGAAATCTTCAGTTTTAACCTGGGCCACACTTAAATCACATTTCAGTCCATTAGCACTTACAATTAAGACTTCAACAGTTTAATTTGCATTTACCAGCTTTCATGAGATTATGATTGTTTCCTTAATTATATGGTGATTAAAAACCACATCCCCATTTATCATATAATCAAGATTAACACATATGCCCACAAATGATGACTACAGCAATTTCACAGATTTCATGAAGGTAGATAAGTGATCAGAAGAAGTGTTTAAGCATTAAAGAAAATGGTATATTTATTCCAAACATTTAACTATTTGTAGATTTCTCTGTCCTTACCCACAAGCAGTAATATTTTTATATTATAATTAGCCAAACTGGGACTATAAACAATTCATACACAAAGTGCTATGAAAAGCAGCACATCTGCTAAAATAAAACAAATAGGATAGGGAATGAGCACTTAGAAATTACAACATGCTCTTTACCTTTAGTTTGTTACAGTAATAACTCAGACTAAGCTTATCTAATCAATGAGTATAGTTATTTTCCTTGAAAACAGATAAGAAATTAACTAATAGAAGCATTTGTTAACAGATAAAATTACTCATAAATAACTTCTAACAGTCCAGAATTCTGCTTTCAAATACAAGTTGGAAAAGCATTAATTTGGGCTTTGTGGTTTGATCATGTCACTGAGGTGAAACAGACTTTAAAAAGCTTTTAAAAAAATCCTAAAATACTGAGGAATCTCTAAGAGTTTTTCCCCACAAAAAACATGGCCTAAAGTAGGTTCACTTTCTTAATGTGGGACAAAATTGGTGGGTTTAATAAGAGAACAGGTCTTTCCATTAAACTTGTACCTTAGATACCAAACATGCACATAAAGGTCAAATTCAAGGAGTAGATGAGTCTCATCGGGTTTTACTTGACATAAAAAAAAAAAAAAACAAAAAACATCACAGTAGCTTTTAATAAAAGTAAAAGGTTTTCCAGCTCTGCTCTGCCCAAGTGCACCAGGTAAGAGATGCATGGGATCCCTAGATGCACCTGGTGTCCAGCTGGGGGCAATTCTTCCAAATGAAGTTCCAAGGTTGTTTCCAGCCAATCTGAAATGTTTGTCAGGAGGGACTGCATGGATATAGTATGGACTCAAAGGAAAATGCTGGGAAAGCAGGGTAAAAGCATGCAAATTAGGGCACAAAGGAAGGAGAAAAAAAATACATAGGTCAAAGGGTTTCCCCTGTTTCTCATAACACCACAAGAAAAGGACAAAGTTTTGGACTTCACCTGTAGCTCAGGTGAAGTAAAATACCTAGCCCAAAGGCTGTTCTAAATATTTTCTACCTCTTCATATTCTTTAGGTTATACCGAAAAACTAAATACAAGCAAAGTTGCATAATAATCAGATTACTGACGTTCAATCTCTGTCTCAAATGAAAAACTATAAAAACTCCCTTTCACTCTAGTAAGGTCAGAAATTCTCTCTAACTAGTTTCACTGATAAAGCATAGAAATAAAATAAAAACCCTTTCAAGCAAAGACTGATGTTAAACATACGTAACTGATGTTAAGCATGATGTTGAGGATGAAAGTACTTTTTTTTAGATATATATAATCACCACAACCACCCCATTTGATGCCACCATCACCATGTTTGATTCTGCAAGGTTACAGAAGAGCTTTCTTGTATCTCAGTTTAGTCATAACTGACATACAAAGAAGGAGAGGGAAAAAATATAAAACAATGAAAACCATTAGCTTTCCCATTTGGTAACCCTGAGTGCAGGTTGCATGGTAATTATTTTTTATTACCAATGTGAAAGAGCTCAGAGGCTGTGAAGCGTTCTACATATTTGCATCTTGACCTCAGTTAAACAAAATGTACAAACCACTAACAGTTTGCAGTAGCTGAATTTACTAAAGAGTATACAGGAGAGTTAGCATGGAATAGCTGACATGCAAGAAACCCACAACTGAATTTACCTCCCTGCAACATACTAGTGTACATGCAGCCAAACAGTACAGCAAACTATGCTTCTCAATGCCTATCCTTAGCTTACACACAACACAGCAGATGAAACAGGAAGGCTAAGGTTTTAAACAGAAAAAAATGGAACAATGTTATTATATTAGACTGTTTAAACCTCTTATTCATTGATGTTTACTGCTAGGGGGGCAATAGATTGGGATGCCTTTCCAACCTAACCCTATACAAGCAGTAGCATAATTCTGTTTGAAACATAACTAGAACAAACCAGCACAGCTCTATGGACAATCGTGGATACGACTTTGAAGCATAAAAGTGGATACCACTTTGGACCACTAAACAGAAGTGGTCCATCCACCATTTCTGTTTAGCCTTCATCAGGATGAAATTCAAATGTTGTAGAGCATAATTGGCTTACCTCTTTTTACAGAAATTATCAAAGCCAAACAACTTTTTAAATTACAAGAATTATGCAACTCAAGAGAAAAAAAATGTACTGGAGTAATTTTTCAGAGAGTTTGTAATCTACTTAATTACCCCTTACACAATTTAAGAATATCTTTTTGATATCTGAACTACTGTTTTTCTCTTTTTCTCAAGATTATTTACCTTTTCCTTGAAGAAAATTATTTCAGTAAACCAAAAATGTGATAATGTGAGAAAGCAAAGAAACCGTACTCCATTTTAGACTGTTAAGTACTAACTTCCATTAGACATTGCAGAATGTTGTTTGAGTCTAAAATCCACAAAATATTTCTCCTGTAGTGAAAACAATTGAAGAGATCCGTGTTGCAGAAATGGCAGGAAGCATCCAACCAGTGTTAAAAAATACGAAGGACTTACTGTTCAGGCAGACAATTTTCTCTGCATGAATATAATGTGATTACAATGGGAACTGCTGTAGGCTAATGAGCTTCTATTCACTGTTTTTATGGCATGAAACTCAGGAAAGTGTTCAGCATTTCCCCCTGCACTTTCAAGCAGATGGTACTGTGGTGAGACAGTGCCCTTCCACGACACACTGCACAATCTGCGTGCTGCAGCAGCACAAAAAGCCCAGAGGTCTCTTCTGTATGTTGATGACATTTAAGATAGACTAGCAGAAACTCCAACAAGGCAAATTGGTTTTGCTGAAGGCATTTAATTAATGGGATTTGAAATACATATTACCAGAACCAACAGATATTTATAACAACCTTAGTTTTCTACTATGAACAAAATCTTTTTGGGTTTTTTGTTGTTGTTGTTGTTGTGGGGGGTGCCTTATAAAGGTCATCAGCAAAAATCAAACATGGTTGTTTGAAGACAGTCCTTTTATTTAAGACAAAAATTGTGTTCAGCAAGTTCTGACTGAAGAAAAAAGCCAGATTCTTTTGCTAAAGAGAGTGAGATACTTAAAGCTTTCAGATGCCATTTAATTGAATTTGATATAGGAATGGAGTCTCCTTTCACATCTACTTTTCAATATATCATCCATTATTTATATCAGCAGCTATTGAGTGTTGCAGTTAGGACTAAATATCTTTAAATATGGGTAGCAGAGTATTATCATAACTTTCAAATTTAGAAATTAAACTGGTTTTGACTATTGGACATGAGATTTAGATTTAAAAGTATTTTGCTCAAACCACATCTAAGCAATCTAATTTAAGGTCATCCACTGTGAAAAAAATCATCCATTTTCTCAAGTGATTTTGAAATAAACATCCTGCTCAAACAAAAACTTTGACTTCATTACAGGAACTGACTGACAGTGCAAATAAAGCACAGGGTCTCAATGCTGTGAATGGCATTGCTATGTTGAAATCAGTAGAATCATTCCATTTTACACAGGTGCACAACCTGGCACAAGGTAATCAGGTCACCCTGCCTGTGCTGGTACTCCTCCTCTTCGACTCTTCAGATCAAGACTTCGCTGTTTTTTAAGCCTGGCCATTGTGACTTTAGAGCTCAGAGACTGCAAAGCCCAGATAACCTGTGCAAGGTCCCCATACAGAAAAGCATGATGCAGTCTTTTTGCCAAATGAACTCCTGAAAAATATTTTGCTTGTTTGTTTTGTTTTGCTGTGGCTCTGTTCATTCTTGAATTAGATTTCCTTTGTGAGTCCCAGCGAAATAAAAACAGTCTTCCCTGTATTTCTTCTTTGGCCACAGAACTGAACAATTGTCTACCTCTAGTTCAATGAGAAAGTCTTATTTAATATTGAAGAACTATATTTTCTTCTATTTCTCAAGTCAATACTCAAGCTAACTAGAGATGCATTTATTTTCTCCGTATGGAGCTTTTATTCAGTTTTTATTACAAATGCTCCGGGTGATCATTAAACACTATTTGAAGCTGTGTGTAGAGAAATTACACAAGAGCAGAGCAGGTGTTCAGACTGGCTCAGCAACCACAGAAAGCAAACTGACTCCTTGTCTTTCAGACTTATCTTTCAAAGCTGCTGCTCTCCCAAGAGATATTGCTTATCTTTCAAGGCTGCTGCTCTCCCAAGAGATATTGTTATAGTAGAAAAATGTAAGAAAGATTAGTACATCTTACAGATCTTGATTTTATCCTTGATTATATAGCTTGTAAAGGTAGATCCATTAGCTCTTAGAAAATTACAGAAATCTGTGATGTAATTAACAGTATTACATGCAACTTGTTGCTGGGGAAATGGATATACAAATAAGACATCTGCTCCTTAGCTTGTTCTCATTTCAAACAGTGGTTGGGATGCAGACACCTTTCTCACTTCAAGAGCATAGCACTGAATGTAATTACTTGCTTACAGAGAGTTATTACATAAAGCTACTCTTCAGATATTAAAGCAAAAATCAGATTAATCTACATTCTAGGAATTAGTAAAACTTGTCCTTGACATAATACATAGGCTAGGTAACCATGTTTTTGACCAATGAGAATGAGAGATTCTAGTACCTGCCCTCTAAAAACTGAAAGAAGGAAAATGCCAAGTATCTGCCTATGCTACCAATTAAATTCTCATATGAGCCCTGCAGTTATGCCCAGGGCCCAAAGTAAAGCTAGGAAGTTTGTCAATGAGAACTTTTTTCCCTGTTTGTGCCAGTAAGTCTTTATCTTTCCTCAGTGAGCAAAATTAGCACCAGTTTCACTAATTTGTAGTCTGCTCATAATCTAAAAGGAACTTGGAGTCTTAATAGAAAATTTGCTTTCCAAAGTAGGTTTTTATGACTTTGACAAGTCAAGATGGAAGAGCATGATGACTACCGCTTTTAGGATTAAAAGTGTTTTAATCTCAAAGAGCATTCTGTCAATGCATAGGTCCACATAACACAATTGTGTGCTCACTCTTTCAGTTTATAACTATTAAACCACAGTTTCCACTTCATTTTTCAAAAGTATCACTTTATGAGTCCATGGCAAATCTTTTAGCTTGTCTTAAACAGTTTTAGTTCCATTCCATGATTCTTACATCATAAAGAACAATATTTCATCTATCTCAAGCTCATAGGAACAGTGAAAATGCTGATTAGAAGATCTTTTTGCTCTTCAAAATTTTAAAAAGATGTAAAAATTACAAAGATGTCCTCTCATTCTTAATGGTATGGTTTTATTGCTATTCTTCCTCAATAATTTATCCAAATGTACAATATTGATGTTGGGGAAGAATCCACTGCATTAGTCCATCAACATCTGCAGAGCCGTAAGGTTGTCTATATCCTTCAGACTGAATTAATTTTCGTTCTCAGCAGGGAACTCTGTATGGCAGTAACCATACCTAGTTGTCATGATTTCTATGCTGACCTTAGAAGAATTCCTAACTGTTTTGACTGAAGTAGGTATTGACATAATATTAATCTAAATAGCTGACGAGAATGCAGTCATTTATTGAGCTAGTTCAATTCTCCTGTGATTGTTTGGAGAATTGTGTTAAACTAAGGAAATAAGACACTATATTTGAAACTTTGCAGTATGGCAGCCCCTGAGTACAGACAAGTCTTCATCCAAGTGCCTCCAGGGGTTCATTCACGTTACAGGAATAGTTAGACATGAGAGGTGATGTCCTCCTTCAGCATCAGGCAGGATTGTTGCTTAGATACAAAGACTGTACTTTAACTTGTATTCTTCAGAGGAGATGCAGCATTGCCTTTAGCCTTGCTCCTATGCTAATGCAGCTCTGAAATTGCCTGGCATGGGACACGATCTGTCCCTTAAAAAGACAAAAGAAGGAGTCATTAAAACCTCAGGGCTCATCTCCCTAATTGTTCCTATTAATTCATTGCCATAATAAAAATCTTAATCTTAAAATCTGAGAAAACAGGTATGTTGTGTGAAGAGCTTATATATTCATAGCTATTATGATGTAAACTGAGACTACAAAATTATTTGGATGGAACTTTTGATACGTTTCCCTCTTAAAATGAATTTTTTATTTTCTGGTAAGCAACTGAGTAGGCAAACAGCACTGTTCCTGCTCTGAGATTCCAGATTATATAGCTTCTGGGGAAAAAAAAAAGAATCACCCCCCTAACCATATAAAAGTTCTAAATATCCTGCTTTTTGTTATACAGTACCAGAATGAAACTGAAATTATTTGTGCAAAACCAATAGGTACTTTAACAAAAGAGAGAATCCACTTTGTCATGTTACAGGAATATACTCAAAGTCCATTGAATAGTAAAGGTAACGCTCATGGTGTTGTTTTCCTGACTTCAAATGGATCATGGTTTCATTATTCTGTTTCAAAGACGCATACAAAAAATAACTATATATAATAAAATCTATTAAGACAACTTTTCCAGAACATATTGGAAAAATTAGTACACATTCCACTGTTATTCAGCCTCAGTCTTACTTTTATTTCACAATAAACAATGATTTCATTAATGATATGTTTATGTGGGTTTTTTTGAATTTAAAAGGGTTTACCAACCATTATTTTTTCTTTGTTTTTGTTTTTGCAAGGTAATTTCTGCCTCTCATGGAGTATTGTATCAATCACTTAAACATCACAAAAATTGTGTTTCACCATGAAAAATGCATGGATTAGAAACAAAATCTGGTTCTAAGATTAATATCTATATATGTACATGGAAATTATGCTTACATAAAACACACCTGTAAGAAGACCTTGTGCCATGATGCTAAAATCCCCCCTTGCTGAAAAAAAAAGCTAGGATGAGGTTGTTAGAGCATGTGTTATTATTTCCTGCTCAATATCACAAACATGATGGCTGATTTGTAGAAATGTACAGATATACATGCACTGCTCTTATGTCATCTTAACCATAAAACATGATTGAAGCCATCAAAGGGATGTAAAACATTATATAAAAGGCCTTAAGATGAATTCAAAACGTTAAGGTGAATTCAAAACCTCTCTTCAAAACAAAGTGGTTTGATCACACTACCCTGTTTTGACCTCTGCAAATCCCAAACCATGCCTGGTAATCATCTAGAGTAATGGTAGCTAGCATACTCCAAGACTACGTTAGTGACTGTACTAAAAATAAACATTATCAGTGACCACAGGACCATGCCTGTATAGTTTACTGGTAAACTAATGGCAGTACTTTTCCAGGACTGCCATTAGAAGTACAGAAAGAAGGTCTCATCAAAAGTTAAAAACCATTGCACTGTCTAGAAGAGGTTTACTATGCTACACTACACATGGCTTTGTGTATGAAAGAAAAAGTTGGCAAAAAAACCCTCAGAATTTAAAGAGAATATAAGAAAAGGATAAAGACAATTCTGTTCACATTAATACAGATCTGAAAAGTGGCAGCTTCACTTCCATATCATTCAATATATGATCAATGACTCTGTGATGCTAAGGTTGCAAATGCCAAGAGTTCATGGATATTTTCCAGCTCTGTATCTATTCACCTCAGATATAAAAACCAGCATGTTATGGGTTTTTTCCTAAACCATAACAGCAAATGGATTAAGAACATAATGTTTTTGCTAAACTTAGTTTTAAGTTTACAGATACATATGGGATGAAATTTGTCAACATAATCGGGCTATACAGTAATTCTCTGGACATTCTGATTTCCTTTAGAAACATACTTTTTTGAGTCTGAAACATGGTTGTCCTACGCTAACGCCTAAATCCACTTTCTCTACCAAAAGCAGATTAAATAACAATTAATAGAAGAAGATCAATTTCAAGAAAATCAAATTCACCCTGTAAAAAAGTACTTAAAAAAGGGGGAGTTGAGACTAAATAACTTGTCAGCACTCATTGAATATATTGACGGATATAGTATAAACACCTGGAAATTATTAAAGTCTAAAAGTCATTTCCTTACCACAATGGTAATGTTAATGTTAAGGTTAAAAGGAATTTAAAAGGTCAGAAAGTCAAGAGTTCAGAAATCAGAAAGTGTCAGAATCATACCCTATAACTTGTACAATTATAATAATAATAGCTCCCTACTACATTTTTTTTATCCAGGATTCTAGACAATGATCTTGAGCTGATTCTGGATTATAATGATCCGGAATAACTACCTATTGCACACAAAATATAACATTGTTTTAATTTGTACACATTCATGCAAGTGCCTAGGAGTCACCATTATGGGACAAAATCTCTATGATGTGTTCAATGCAAACATACAACCAAAAAAACATTCTTGAGCTCACAAAATTCAATTTAAGATTTTAATTTCATTTTCATTATATATCTATACAACTAGCAAGAAGACAGCTGTATAAGACAAATATTCTAATATTTTTAAGCCTGTCTCCCCCCTTTCCTTTTGTTACAAATATTTTTTTCTGTAAGGCATTTAAACAACTTTGAAAAAGGTTCTTTAAACCTTTGAACAGTAATGTTCTTTCCACATAAGTTACTACATTTTAGTCATCTAAAATAATCTTTTTAGCGAAAACTTTGCTTGCTTTGAAATGCCAGTTTCCCATAATTGTTTCTGTGGCAGTAAAATCCAACAAATATAATGTTTACTCATCAAGCCCAGCCTTTCACCATCTTATTTATTTTTTCTGAAGTGCTCTTTTGACAAACTGCAATTCAATCATTTTGACATTTCTTTGAAATCTAGGAAAAATATGCCCCACAGAGACCTTCTGGGTGATTTTAAATTTATTTATATTTCTGCAAAAATTCAAAATTGCATGTTTTGAATTGCAGTTATAGCAATCTTAGCAATATTAACAGTAACCAAGTCCATAAACCACTGCTTTGCCTATTCTGGTGTCATTAATTGTTGCACTGTCAACTAAGGAGTCTTTAAATTGGTGTTAATTTGATATATGCCAGAATGGCAAGAGCTAACAGAACTGAAGGAGACTAGAATCATTCTAAAAGAAGAAGTGTTGCTATGGTGCTCTTTTGAGATTCCTGACAGAACCATCTATTTCTGAGCAAACTCAAATGGTATCTATTTCATAGACCATGATGCATATCCTCAGTGTTGCAAAAAGAGTGTATGTGTTCAGTATTGTGCAAGTGATATTTAATTACTTACATTATAGTAGGTGAAGGAAGTATTGTGAGTTTTCTTATTGCAAAAATAACTACAACGTTGTAGCATACTTATCTTAGGAGTGGCTGAAGAATATTCTGAGGTTTTTTTTTTTAAACAGTCATAATCAGTAGGACAAATTCAGGTCAAATTGCAAGAAGTAAAATATCCAGGTTCATCTTCCCATCACCTGGATTATTATGTCAGCAAGTGCTACCTGCAGACTTGTTCTTAAAGTTATGTCATATTACATCCTGAGGAAAATAATGAAAACCAAATATATCACCCTTCCCAAAGACAAATATGATTGTGTATGAGTGAAGGATGAATAATTTTTCTGCCCTTATGCAAGCGACATTCTTGCTGACATCCAGTTTGACTCCATCTTCTGAATTATGTTATTCATTATTCTGCCTCAGTGGTTCTCTAGAAATGCACTACATGAAGTCCAGAACAATTTTCATTACAAAGATAAATAAGTAAATATAACCCACTCTTGCAGTCTTTGAAAGGTAAGAAATAATACAGATAAGAGTTCACTAAGGCAGCAACTGCAACTGCAATGAAGAGAATTTATTTGCAGCATGTTACTCCTTGCACTCTATTTCTGCATAAGCAATCATACGCATTACCATTTGTAGCTAGACAGTTAGCATTCAAGTTCACAAATTCAGGAAATGACTCACAAAGAGGATATTCTCTTAGGACTGATTTGCAGACTGGGGAAAAACAGCTTGACTCTGTAGTGTAGTAGACGATAAGGCTATGGAAGACAGAAGATACGTCTATCATTGAGAATGAAATGCATGTTGCAAAATGCCTCTATCCTCTTTCTTTGAGAGGCAAATTGTTCTGCTGCTTCTATGTATTTAAAATACAACTCGCCTATTACAATAACCAAGAACTCTTAAAGGTTACAATTTGTCATCGGTGAACACTGAATTACAGATACAATTACTATTCTTCAGCTCTCAATGGCTAAAGGACAGTATGATCATACGGATTTCTGGGAGACAGGGGGAAGGGGAAAGAAAGAGGAGGAGAATGAGCCATTTCAGTTATAATGAAGAATTACAGGCACTCTCATAGAATTAAATGCCAAATAAGTCAGGTTCTAGAGGAAGAAACACTGCTCTGTTCCCTATTCTGTTGCACTGAACTCATTACCATCAACTCTTGATTGGAGATGCAAGATACCTGACAAATTCTGGAAACTAATTTTCTCTTACACTGTAAAACTGCTAAACTGTTTAAGTGGCCAATGCTAGCAAATTATAGTTGTCATCTGAACGGAGGGCTGATATTGGTCTCTTCCTGTTTATGGCACATATGTGTTACAGGTCTTGAGAATTCTGCCAAGGCTCTGCTCTGCTTAAAGAAGAGATGCTCTGTTTGATTTAGAGTTGCACTGCCTCAAGACAGGGACTTCTGGCAAGAAGATTTCAATCAAAATAATTGCCCTGTAATCAGATCATTAATTATGTTTTTATGTAATGACATTTATAAAAAAGTCAAAACCTATGCTGATTTGCTCAAATAAAAATGAATAATATTTCTTAATTGTCTGTGTCTTAATTAGTTTAATTACCATACTAAATCTATCCATCTCAAGCTGATATATATCCACATAGAAGAAGTGTTCTTGATCTTACAAAAACAAGTTTGTTTTCAGTTCTATGAAACCCTGCTAGTGATTTATAATAAAGTATTGATGAACAGGCTTCTAAACCAATGTTGCACTTCAAGCAGTAACAAAAGCTATTAGTTTTGTGTTCAGACACTTTGGCAAGTAAATAGGCAGGAAAAAAAAAGCAGAAGCACTAAAGAACAAGTATAAGCAACATCGCATCTGTAGGATGCCCCACAGCAAACAAACATTCTATTAACAACAGGTCTTAGTCAAACAGTATCAACTGGGAAAAGCCCATCAGAAAAAAATACAGCACAAAAGATGTCCCAAATGTTTGTGCTACAGCCCAATAGACTGATGCTTCAGACTTTCCTTTATATCTAATGCTCAAACAAAATTTATAGGACTTTTCAGCTGAAGCTACTTACTATATGACAGCTCATATTAATATTGATCTAGTTATAGTAATTTCAATATATGGGTATCCTTGTTCTCACCACCCAAGATAAGACTATTTCCAAAGTTAAATGCAAACCCATGGGATCTGTAAATATGCTGGGTTTCTGTATATTATACTATATCATATGACCAAATCCTTCAAAGCAGGTATTTCTTTTTGTTTTTCTGATTTTTTTTTCCCCTTCTGAAAAATCCATATGCAAAAAGCATGGCAAAGAAATGTCTGTTGCCTATCTTTTTTGGTAATGAATTCCAGTAGTCATTAATGTAGCCATATGATCTCCATTAACTACAGAAAAGACCGATCAGGCAGGGGACAGGGAATGGGGACGGGACTAGAAATCACATAATCCTTGAATTAACCAGAGTCATCTGAAAAGCAAACACTAACATGACGAGCAGCCATCAGACCTTCTGCCACCAGATTTTTTGCAGGTGAACACTGCATGTCTCCACAACAATGAAACACACTTATAAACTTAAAACTGCTACCAAACCATGTAACAAATGCTAAATTTGGCAATAAAACTGAACTCCCCTCCCAGTGCAGATTTCATCAACTGTCCTTCTCAGGAGAAATGGCACTAACGGAAGCACAATGCTGTAATTGCTATCTATGAAAGTAACTAAGTGCCCCAAGGTGATGTCCTGACATAACTCTTATGGTTGAGGTGAAGCCCTTAAACAAGTGACAAGAGTTGTGTGAAAAAAATTTTATGAGGGTACTTATTGATTTTACATCAATCATCTATTTGCATTATTTCATAAGATGTAAATGACAACTAAATACATCAGAACTTGAAAGATCTACTACAAATTAGAAAAAAGAGAAACATTTATTTCCTTACACTCCACCTCCACTTGTCTCATCACTATATAATCCATAAAGTTAAATTAAAACCCTGGATAAATCACAGCAATAATCATTTTCAAGCCACACATGCAGACTTTTACAAAAAGTGTTAGCTTTGGTGTTGGATATATCTTGAATATGAATTTAATCTTGAGCGGTTTATTTGTACCACATACTATCAGCAATGAATGAGTTTTTCTTGTCTAAAAACCAATTTCTAATGCAGTAGGAATGGGATATTAGATTGCAGAAATGACTGAGTTCTGCTATAGAGAGAGAGAACCCATTTGAGAGTTTACTTCTGACTTAATACTGAAATTTAATGTTTAGAGATTTTTAAAAAGTGAGGCAAACTAGCTGTATTCTATTTAATAGAAAAGAATTTTTGTGGGCATAAAAGCAATCTTCATTTTTTTTCTGATATCACAAGTTAATTTAGAATCAATCTTCCAAAGAACTTCAGAGTGTTTATTCCCCATAGAAATAGTATGTGCTCAACTTTGATATGCTAGTTCAACTACATTGAGTTCCAGTTGCAGAATCAAGAATAAAACTGCTATAATCCCTTAAGAAAGTTTTAATTTTCAAGTAAAAAAGAGAAATAGGACAAAATTAGAGACCAAAGGACAAATAATTAAAAAAAAAATCCTACAAATCATTTTATATTTAAAAACCCGGTTCTAATACAGGTAAAAAAATATTTTGTCATTTGTCAAGGTCAATAACACCTCATGCAATAACCATAATTTATGAAATCATGTAACAATGTAGCCACATGGTTTTTTAAGAAAGACTAAATTCAGACTAGGTGCAGAAAAAGATAGTTTCATTGCAGCCTTAAAAAAAAAAAAGGTCTTTGATATATAATGTTAATAGGAACAGACAAATACAGTTACAAAAGTAGGAATAAAATATAGCAATGCATATTACTTCTCATAATACATACATAGCCATAGTTTACATCAATACAATACTTAAAGGATTTCTTTGTAACATGAGATGGGTTGGAGCTTTCTGGTATTAAATACAGTTTAAAAGTCCTGAGGCATCACATTAGACTCTGAAAGGCAAAATAGGTTTGTAATATTGTACTTGAATGGTGACTAACAAAAAATAAAATTTTTCTTTCTTCATACAATCTAAGATTTATGTAAGGATGTAAATTGCTCTGGGTTCTCTGTTATTCCGTTGGTGAATCAAGTTTGATTCTGTAATCCAAGAACAACCCCTGATAAAGAAAGACACTAAAGAAATTTGCACTTCTAAAAACCCGTTGTTATGCTTTCTCACTGTTCTGAAATGCAAATCAGGAGCACTTTACAGCTTTTATAATGCTTACTAAATTTAAACAAATCCAGGGAAGGAATCGGACTTGCAAAAAGCACCTTTATTATTATTCTGTATAATTATCAGTTAACAATGATGCACTATATTAATCACATTTATTACACAGGTGCCTTCAGATGAAACTGAAGTCGATTATGCAAACATAGGCTTTGCACAGAGTTTACAAGCTACATGATGCAAGGTGGAGAAAGAGACATTACACATGACAATGTTAGAACACCAAATATCATGTTAGCTCATGTTTATTCATTTTGTGAAGCTACTCTAAAAATATAGTGAAATACTTAAGAGACAAGGTACATAAAAAAAGGGTGGGGCAGGATATACAGGAAAAGAAGAGAGAAAAGTAATGCAACAGAAAGATATGCAGGTAGGCGTGAAGCTGAGGTTGACGTTGAGAACAAATTAAATATTAAAAAAATAATAATTAAAAAAATCAGCCACTGGAGCATGTCAGCTCCTAAGCAAGGCTAAATAACTGCCTGGAAAAGTGCAAGCTGGCCCTGTTGGAAACAATTCTACCAACTTACCAGCAGCAACTGAGCCCAGGAAGGTTCCCCAAGATTGCTTAATTTACTCGCACAGTACCCTGAATGTCCATAGGTCTGTGATTTAGCAACTTTCTTTCATTCCACTGGTTCCTCTCTTCAGGTTTCACCCTGGCCCCATGGCAGTGAGGGAGGAGGACATCACCTTTATCAGAATTTCCCCTTACATGAATTGGTCTGCACCTTCTGGATCCCCACCTCCTGGGCACAGGATGATTGCTACTGCACCCCATTAGATCTGCTCTGTCCTATGCAACAGCTTCTTTTCTGTTTCCTCCTACACGTGCTCCTGCTGAGATTTATACAATAGTGAATGAGGAATAGTGACAAACTTGTTGAATTTAACATAGCTAGCCAGTGTGGTGGGTTGACTATGGCTGGTCGCCAGGTGCCCACCAAGCCACTCTGTCACTGCCCCTCCTCTAGAGGACAGAGGGAGAAAATAAGATGAAACAGCTCATGGGTCAAGAAAAGGACAGGGAGATCACTTACCAATTACTGTTACAGGCAAAACAGTTTCAACTTGGGGAACATTAATTTTTTGCCAATTAATAACAGAGCATATAGTGAGAAACAGAACAAAACTAAAAATGCCTTTCCCCCACCGTTCCCTTCTTCACAGGCTCAGCTTCACTCCCAACTCTTCTACCTCCTTCCCTCAAGCAGGGTGAGAGAATGGGGAATGGAGGCTGTAGTCAGTTCATAATGCTTCATCTCTGCTGCTCCTTCTTCCTCATGGTCTTCCCCTGCTCTACCGTGGGGTCCCTCCCATGGGAGACAGTCCTTCACAAAGTTCTCCAACATGAGCCCTTCCCACGGGCTTCAGTTCTTCATTAATTGTTCCAGCATGAGTCTTTTCCATGGGGTGTGGTCCTTCAGGAATGGACTGCTCCAGCGTGAGTCGCCCTGTGGGGCCACAGGTCCTGCCAGCAAACCTGTTCCTGCATGGCCTCCTCTCCATGGGACCACAGTCCCAGGAGTCTGCTCTAGCACGCACTCTCCACAGGGTCACAGCTTCCTTTAGGGCACACCCACCTGCTCCGGCGTGGGCTCCTCCATGGGCTGCAAGTGGATATCTGCGCCACCTTAGACCTCCATGGGCTGCAGGGGAACAGCCTGCCTCTCCATGGTCTTCACCACGGGCTGCAGTGCAATCTCTGCTCTGGAACCTGGAGCACCTCCTCCCCCTCCTTCTCTTGCCTGGGTGTCTGCAGGGTTGTTTCTCTTACATTTTTCTCAATCGTCTCTCTCACAACTGCTGCGCAGCATTTTTCCCCCTTCTTAACTGTGTTATCACAGAGGCACCACCAACGACACTGATGGGCTCAACATTGGCCAGTGGCAGGTCCGTTTTGGAGCTGAGTGGAACTGACTCTGTTGAGTATGGGGGCAGCTCCTGGTGCTTTCTCACAGAAGCTATCCCTGCAACAACCCCCACTACCAAAACCTTGCCACGTGAACCCAATACATAAACACAATAATAACTTACTACAAAAAGGCAGGATGTAAATAAAAGTGTGTAACAGCCATCTGCAGGACTACAATTCTAAGACTAACAGATCTATGTTCAAAATTATGCACCTAATAATTAAAAATAAGCACTTTTCCTACTTGTATTAAACTCACAAAGGTGGTTTAAGCCTCTATATGAAATCTTCAGACTGAGTACAGGATTAAAACAATTGTTTTGTAATTGAAGCAATATGCGGGGATCAGACAGCTATTCCAAAAAATCATATTACTGGAAATGGCATTTGATTTTAGACTTTATGAAGGAAGATATTTTAAAGTGAATTCATAAGTCATTCGACGGTCATGTTCAAGTTTCATCAGTTGTCTCAATTAAAGCATCCCACTTTGAAGCTTGTCAAAACATCTTCATTCTAGATTAAAAAAAAAAAATTTTTTTTCTCATTTTAGAGCTGTCATCTTACCAACCCCATAGAAATACAGAGCTATCTGAACATACACCTACTGAGGAAATAAATAACTTTCCATTTACAGTCTAAGGCAGGGAGTGACACAAGTTTACAGAAGTAAGCAACAATGATTTGAAATATCCCAGTGACTGGTGGTCTCTGTCTTCCTAGAATGCTTATATATAGCAGTTGAGATCTGGCACAGATCTCATATATATAGCTGATATAGCACAGAATCTGGGTTTGGGCCTTTTCCCCCCTTCTTTTTCATGCCAAGAGACAGATACATGGGATTTTTACTTCAAGTTCAACTGTGATTAGCATTGCACATCAGAAGGGAAATACAACATCCCAGCAGAAACTGCAGCTAAATTAGAATATCAAGTGGGATCAACAGATGACATCATATCAGCTAGGTATTATGGGCATCCCACTGATTATAGCATCACCAGTTCCCCCCAAAATAATCTCTAAAAACTGCCTATGTCACAGTTTCCATTTCTTCCCTCTGTAATATTATTTTTGGTCATAGGAAGTACCTGGCTAAGAAAGAAGCTTTTTTCTGCAACTCATCCTTATTAACGTATGAAATATCTCTGAGCATTCAAGTAAGCGTATATATCTTATCTCACCCAATGAAAGTATAGGGAAACCTTCTGCATGTATTTTCTTATAATAGAAGAATGATTCAGGACCCAGTCACCATCTTTATAGTTTAAGTTTATATAAATTCATTTTATACTTACTCTTAAATGAAAGCATAAACATGAAACACAGAAAAGTGGAGAACACAATTTAAGTGAATTCTGTTGCTAGTAGCCAAAAATTTGTATTTGCCTATAGCCTAAACCTGAATATCTTTAACTCATCATTTCAGTGCTAGGCTTAGTGGAAGTCTAGAGTCTGCTGAGAGCTGCTGCACTTCTTTCTGCATCCTGAGACCAGACCACATCGTCAAGCATATTGAGCTGGAGGACAAGCAGAAGACTACTTAATCCTTGGTGGAGCCAGATCCAGCACGCCTTCTCAGCAAGTATCTCACTAACACAGGAAAGGCTCCAGTCACCAATAGCTGAGAAAATTGTTCTTTAAATCATGTAGATATTTGAACTTCTAATGCACATCTTTGATAACAACTCAGCAATCACAGCTTTTATTCAAGGGTAAGGGAGAGAAAGAAGTCAGGTTGGAAAATTTTCTTCAAGGGAAAAAGAAAAAAGCAGACTTAGAGTGTATGTAAAATTAATAATTGTATGTTTCCCCAAAGAAATTAACATTTTTCCCACTTATTTTTATACAATGTTGTGATCCCTTTGATAGGCTGCCTTAAATAAATAAAATGGTGAAGGACATAAATGCCTGAGAAAGCGTTAAATAAAACGGCTTATGCACTGCAGACAATTTAATCATGGTGCTGTTGCCCTCTATGAGGAAAAAGTAGGCAAATTAGCCTTTTGAAGTTCTAAGATGGCATAGCTACTGGATATATAATATTCAAATTTCAAACCACTATTTTCATCCACAGGTTAAAAAAAATTAAAAGTGTTGAATGTGCATATATTGAATGTTAATCAGTGACGAGATAGAGATTACTTGATAGTATACAAGAGAAAATACTGTATATAAATATAAACAGAGTAAAATTGCAAAATTTTAGTGAAATTTTCACCAATATAATAGTCACAAATTCTGAAGAAAACACAGTCTAGTCAGTAAGAAACTACGATAGAAGCCTTATATGAAAGCAAAATATCACCC
Organism: Mycteria americana; assembly: GCF_035582795.1. NCBI lineage: Eukaryota > Metazoa > Chordata > Aves > Ciconiiformes > Ciconiidae > Mycteria > Mycteria americana. The sequence continues at coordinate 114,056,820 of NC_134366.1, read as the reverse complement.
ATAATACTGTATCAATCAGCACAACTCTTTATCTTCTTATTTTGGTGCCCCACTTCTAACGGTTAAGTGGTTAGATAACTCATACTTTCAAACAAAACAAAAGAAGTAAAGCATAGGTTCTATTTCAAGAATAAAAAGAAATTATAATGACCAGTTGCATGACAACAGTACAAAACCCTGCAGAAAATTCTTTGAAAGTAGATTCAACAGCAAGAGTGAGGTTATTCTCAAAAATATATTGGCCTCAGTATCAGAGATTTATTTGAATGAAGTTCCTGGCAAATGATCTAAGAAGCTAATAACAAAAGACCTTATAGTGAGATATAAATACAGTAACACAACATTGCAGCCTCAGAGAATTCTATGATGAACAAAACAAGACTGCAATGTTTGGCAGCAGCAAACTCAGCAAGTCAGCCCAGAAAGCAAATTTGCTTTGAAGTAAAAAAAGCTTAGAAATAAAACAGCAGAGATAGAATACAACATGCTTCATAAAATGCAGTCAATAAACACATCTATCAGAGAATACGAACTCATTCAACCAGAAGAGAAAGTCATGCCAGCAAAATTATAGATGTATGGTAAATCTAAAATGCAACAGAAAACTAAAGGGAAAAATCAGGCCAAAATCAAATAAAATTTTTAAAAAAAGGAAATACCCCAATTAAGTAAATAAGGTCAAAGTCTTGCAGGAAGAAAGGGAGTATACAGACAATTGTCATAAACATAAAAGCACTTTTGGAAAATAATGAACTGACTTACAGTTACCTATCACCAAAACAGAAAAATGAAATAACAGAAAGACACATACCAGTACAGATTTTTCATTTCAGAATTTTTGTGAACTCCCCAGTTTTTCCATTTGAATTTTTAAAAAATTCTAACATTTAAAAATATTTCATGAATTTTTACTTTTCATTAATGCCATGTGCACTTGGAATACCCTATAAATGGGAAGATGTTGTCTAGCATTAACTTACCATTACACTGTTATTAGATTAACATCAAATTCCAATCTTTGTAATTTTTATTACAACTGCTATTTGTATTATATTAGTATCACATATCAATCATAATTCATAGCTTGTAAAATAATATTTTACTGCACTATTTATAAATGGAACTTATTCACTTTCTGTGGGTAATGTGACCTGAGCTCTTCCTGCCCCTCTCCTTGATGAGTTTGATACAACAAGCTGATTGTGACCCATCAGTGCACCCTCACAGCAAAGAAGTTGAGGCTGCACCGGGAGTGCTGGGTCCAGTTGTGGGCTCCCCAGCGCAAGAGAGACATGGACATACTGGAATGGGTCCAATGAAGGGCCACAAAGGTGACTGAGGGCTTTGAGCATCTGTGTTACAAGGAGAGGCTGAGGGCCAGAACTGTTCCACCTGGAGAAGAAAAGGCTCAGGGGATCTTATCAATCTGTATAAATAGCTCATGGGAGGGAGTAAAGAAGAGGCAGACAGACTCTTCTTAGTAGTTCCCAGTGACAGGACAAGAGGCAATAGACTCTGCACATCCCTGATGTTTTGCAGAGTTATTTTCTCTTGAACATTTTGATTAAAAACACAAAGTTATGGGATTAGCATAAGGGTGAGTTTGGAAACGGGTGAGTTGTTTTAATTAGGCATACTGTACACTGAGCACTTTACCAAACAAAACATTAACAGGAGATCCCAATCTTCATTACAGTCCTTCTAGACTAGCTACCTCAAGTTTAAAGTGTCATCTAACTGTGTGTATATATCTTCTCTATGGATGGGAGCTGGGTTAGGGAAAAGTTAAATTATGTGTCTAGCCAACAATGCAGCAAGGATCTGAAGATGGCACTCATTTCTGAATTGAACACTCTTCAAAGTGTATGGAGCTTTTATTATATTTAAGTGATTCTTATAAAAAATACTGGAAACATCTTCAGCTGTACTGAAGACACATTTTATAGTACCGAGGCATAGAATAGGAAGAGAGAAGAGAAGAGAAGAGAAGAGAAGAGAAGAGAAGAGAAGAGAAGAGAAGAGAAGAGAAGAGAAGAGAGAAGAGAAGAGAGAAGAGAAGAGAGAAGAGAAGAGAGAAGAGAAGAGAAGAGAAGAGAAGAGAAGAGAAGAGAAGAGAAGAGAAGAGAAGAGAAGAGAAGAGAAGAGAAGAGAAGAGAAGAGAAGAGAAGATTTCAGTTGGAAGGGACCTACAACAACCATCTAGTCCAACTGCCTGACCAATTCAGGGCTGACCAAAAGTTAAAGCATGTTATTAAGGGCATTGTCCAAATGCCTCTTAAACACTGACAGGCTTGGGGCATCAACCACCTCTCTAGGAAGCCTGTTCCATGGTTTGACCACCCTCTCAGTAAAGAAATGCTTCCTAATGTCCAGTCTAAACCTGCCCTGACACAGCTTTGAACCATTCCCACGGGTCCTATCACTGGATCCCAGGGAGAAGGGATCAGCACCTCCCTCTCCACTTCCCCTCCTCAGGAAGCTGTAGAGAGCAATGAGGTCGCCCCTCAGCCTCCTTTTCTCCAAACTAGACAAACCCAAAGTCCTTAGGCACTCCTCATAGGACACACCTTCCAGCTCTTTCACCAGCTTTGTTGCCCTCCTCTGGATGCATTTGAGTACCTTCGCATCCTTCTTAAATTGTGGGGCCCAGAACTGCACATGGTACTCAAGGTGAGGCCACACCAACACTGAGTACAGGGGGATGTATACCTCTTTTGACCAGCTGGCTGTACTGTGTTTGATGCACCCCAGGACGTGGTTTGCCTTCTTGGCTGCCAGGGCACACTGCTGACAATAGTAATCTATTGTCAGAAATAGAGACTTGTGTGTGTGAAATTGAACAAGATTTAGTTATCCAAGCAGTGAAGGTCAACTGTGAAACCATCAGTGGTCAAAACAGGCTTGATGATGGCAATATGCTGTGGAAACACTTCAAATATGTATTCCAGAACTTTTCAAAGGAAAGAAATTGAATTTATTCTGGAAAGTTTATGATCTCATTTTTATCACTGGAAACCATTACCACAATTTGAGGAGTACCACACTTTATGGAAAGAAGTGTATGAATGATCCTTTACAATAAGATTATAAAATACATGTGGATATTAAAAATCAGATGAGTTCCAGATGAATTCCAGATAAGTATCTAGAACCATGTATTTGGAGACAAATCTGAAAAAACCCTACACTAATCAATAAGACAGTTATAATTTGTTAAGTGATGCAAATAACTATCGAGAATAAAGCTAAGAGTCTGCATAGTAGTCTTAAATTGGGAGAACCAAAAGTACCACAAGAAAAGATAATGACTTCACAAAAAAGACAGATGTTGTGGTTTAGCCCCAGTTGGCAATTAAGTATCACACAGACGCTCACTCACCCTCCCCATCCCAACCCCGGTGGGATGGGGGAGAGAATTGGAAAAGCAAAAGTAAGAACACACATGGATTGAGATAAGAACAGTTTAATAATTGGAATAATAATAATAATAATAATAATAATAATAATAATAATAATAATAATAATAATAAATAATTGTAATGAGAAGGAAAACAACAAGAAAGCAAGAGAGGAATAAAAGCCAAGGCAAAAAAACCCAGTGATACAACCACTCACCACCCACCGACCGATGCCCAGCCAGTCCCAGAGCAACGATCGCTATCCCCCAGCCAACTCCCCCCAGTTTATATACTGAGCATGATGCCATATGGTATGGAATAGCCCTTTAGCCAATTTGGATCAACTGTCCTGGCTGTGCCTCCTCCCAGCTTCTTGTGCACCTGGCAGAGCAGGGAAGCTGAAAAGTCCTTGACCAGTGTAAACACTGCTTCGCAACAGCCAAAACATCAGCGCGTTATCAATATTATTCTCATACTAAAATACAAAACACAGCACAATACCAGCTACTAGGAAGAAAATTAACTCTATCCCAGCTGAAACCAGGACAACAGAGAATGAAAGACCAAAAACTTATTAGAATTTGGGAAAAGATTAAAAAAAATTAAATAATTGCATGATTTTTGAGAGTGCTAGCACAATATATAAAGAAAAAATGAAGAGGATTACAACAGCTATCATGAGTTATGCCTGATAGTAAGAGATTACTCTGTATAGAATAAATCTTCAAGCAGCAGCACAGAAGTAAAAATAAATTGTCGTTCTGAAATGTATAAGGACATATTTCCATTAAGCTAGGCACAGGCCAATGTGTCAACATTAGTAAAAATAATGATAAAAATAATGATACTAACACAGGGAAAAAAAAAAAGTTAAGGAAAAAAGGTAAATAAGACAAGCTTAGACAGTTCTGTATACTTCTAATAAAGAAATATGTAAGCTAATTGCATAAGTATTAAAACGGGTAAAATACTTTACCTCCTTTGCACTGGTACAAATCACAGGTGAGTGCTTTCATTCCTTCACAAACTGGATTAACCTAAATATAGAGTCACATGACCTTGGAATTATTTTAGTATGTTCAGAAGTTGTATAATACCTAATTAGAAGAACTGCTACTATTTGACATTGTTAGTAAGATTGCGTTCCAAAAGGATTTATATTTTTATTCAAAATTTAAACTGATAAAATGAATAAATGGAGATTGACCAGCTTTTACCTCAACCCTTTTTACTGTATTAATCAGTAGAAATTAAATGCAAATTAATCAAATAATTGATTTTAGATGTTTGCTTAATGTGCTGGTTGGGCTGGGATAGAGTTAATTTTCTTCCTAGTAGCTGGTATGGGGCTATGTTTTGGATTTGTGCTGGAAACAGTGTTGATAATACAGGGATGTTTTAGTTGTTGCTAAGTGCTTATACTAAGTCAAGGACGTTTCAGCTTCCCATGCTCTGCCAGGTGCACAAGAAGCTGGGAGGAGGCACAGCTGGGACAGCTGACCCCAACTGGCCAAAGGGCTATTCCACACCATATGAGGTCATGCTCAGCATATAAAGCTGGGGGAAGAAGAAGGAAGCGGGGGAAGAAGAAGAAGGAAGGGGACGGACGGACGGACGGACGGACGGACAGACAGACAGACAGACAGACAGACAGACAGACAGACATACATACATTCATTCATTTAGAGTGATGGTGTTTGTCTTCCTAAGTAACTGTTATGTGTCATGGAGCCCTGCTTTCCCGGAGATGGCTGAACACCTGCCTGCTGATGGGAAGTAGTGAATGAATTCCTTGTTTTGCTTTGCTTGTGTGCGTGGCTTTTGCTTTACTTATTAAACTGGTTTTATCTCAACCCATGAGTTTTCGTACTTTTACTCTTCTGATTCTCTTCCCCATCCCACTGCGGGGAAGTGAGCGAGTGGCTGTGTGGTGCTTAGCTGCCAGCTTGGGGTTAAACCATGACACATAAGAAGTCCAGGGTTTATATTTCATGATATGATTGTTTTGAAAGTATTTGGTTTCATCACCACTTGAAGCATTAGTAGTTACACACCTGCACTGCACACATTTACAAGAACAAATTGATCAAGCTGAGAACTTTAAAGAAGCAAATTGCAGCAATATATGACACAAAGCTTTTATCAGCCTACTTTTCATTGCCTTGATATCTGCAAGAGAACACATGACTTATACCAAACCCCTCAAATTTATAACTAGACTACCTTGACCATAAAAGAGTTTGCTTCGGAAGATGGCTATTTTCATGTAAAACATTAATTATAAACAAGGCACTGCAGTTCTGCCTTATTAGAAACTGCCAAGATTAATATAAGGTGAAGAATATATTTTTGAACTTCAGTTTTTACACTCAGATAAACCGGAAAGCAAATGTCTGTTCCTTGTCTCCATTGGGCTGTTAGAGGTGTCTGGTTGTAGTGACGAAGAAGGAATAATGGGATGAGGAGGACTGGTTATAAGTTCACATGTCCAACCTACTTTCTGGTAGAATAGCCATAGGATAAATCAATAAACACAATGAGGCAATTAGAGAATGAGATTTTTCATTTGCATATTATTTAGCTTTAACACTGATCGTTTGCTTCAATTAATGTAATTACAGAATGAAGACACTCAATATCATAGTGCTAGAATTGAAAATTACAGCTCTTAGGTAGCGACTCTGGGGAAAAAAAAAAGAGAGGTTTTGCTTTGGTTTTATGAACAAATATTTTCCAATTTAAATGAGCAATCTGTATAGATTTTGAGCTCTGACTCTTCTCATGTGTGGTCTAATTATGTATAATTGCATTTTCAAATGAATGGAAGAAATTGTGACAAAATACATTCAAAAAATATAAAGTTAGCCCCATGTTGAGCAGAAGTGGAATGAATGTAATGAGCAAAGAAATATATCTTTTTAAGCCAGAAAAATTAGAAATACTAATTAGATAGGACAACATTCTCAATATATAACAGATTAAAAAAAACCTGATTAATAAAACAGCTATGATACTGCCCTTTAAGTAAGAGTTATCAATGGGGTAAGAACATCCAGAATGAAAAAAACATTTTAGAACTGATTAAAGTTTTGGAAAGGCAACATATTTTTAGACAGCAAAAGGGAAAATGATAATTTCTCCCAAACTTCAAAGCTCAACCCATAGTCAAGTAGGGTATCTTAATCCTAAACAGTCTTAAACAAAGATAAAAATGCATGGAAGTTACTACAGGGATCTGGAGATTTTTAGACTTGTACTGTGAGATCTTTAAGCATTTAAATATAAAAAGCTAGAAACTAGTTTCCAGGAAGCTACTGTAAAATAAGTTTGCATTGACCCCTACAATTAGCCATTGCCAACACTCGTTGTTCACTTCTGTATTGGGTCTGGCTGAGATGGAGTTAATTTTCCCCATAGCAGCCCTCATAGTGCTGTGCTTTGTATTGGTAGCCAGAAACGTGTTGATACCACACCAGTGTGTTGGCTACTGCTGAGCAGTGCTCGCACAGCATCAAGGCTGTCTCTCCAACCTTCCCCCTCACCAGTAGGCTGAGGGTGGGCAAGATCTTGGAAGGGGACATAGCCAGGACAGCTGACCCAAACTGAACAAAGGGATATTCCATACCATATGGGGTCATGTTCAGCAATAAAAGCTAAGAGAAAGTGCGGGGCGGGGGGGGGAGTTGGGGCAGCATTTGTTATTGACTTTTGTCTTCCTTAGCAGCTGCTACGCGTACTGAAGCCCTACTTCCTGGGAAGTGGCTGGACATTGCCTGCTATTGGGAAGTAGAAAGATCAGACCAGACACCTGCAGAATTACAGGTGGTTATATACTGCCAGTCTTCATTTTGGCAGCAAATCAATCTTTATTTCTCTCCTGGTACAGTTTTCCAACTGATTGTAAATTTATTTTGTAACACTAGACTATATTTCCCCTAACTGGTTCATGAGAAAATCAAAACAGAGTATCAAGCAGCTGAGTCAAAACATTCGGTATCTTCTGTCAGTCTTTAATCCATAAGCCTTTCTCCTTCTCATAGAAGGAAATTAAATTCATTTGTCACTGCCCAGTTTTTTTCCTCTGTTTCTATCACGTATGTGTGCACATGCACACACACACCCCCTCACACACACACACACAGTTTTACCACCATCACTCCAGCTGGATTTGCTTTGACAGAACCTGGAGTATTTTTTGTTATATTGCTTATTTTATAGTACATAGCATAGCAGGGGCTAGGTTTCTGTCTGCTACAATCCTACACCACCAATTGCTACTGTTATACGTATCTATTGGAGTTTCAGCCAGCACATTGCTGTTGATTCAGAATGGAAAATTCTCTAGAGAAAGTCATATGCAGTACATCATAAAGCAATACCTAAAAGTGATCAGAAATCAGAAATTGAAAGCTTAGTGCTGGGAACTAAACATTTCTGTGAGTGCTTTGACAGTATTTACTGTAGGGGGAAAAAATCACATTCTGTCATACACGCTGAAAATGCTTTATAAAAAAGGTGTTAATACTTTTCTCACATTTATTGCAAGGACTCAGTGGGAGACAAACTGTTAATCAGCAACCTGTACAGAGAATCAGGTAAATGTTTACCCTTCTGTTGTGGTTGCAATGGCTCCCTTTTCTTCATATTCTTCCTTTACAAAATAGTGTTTAGTGTCAAAAGCCATGGTTGGTCATAGTTGGTGTAGGTTCAACAATGACAGCTTTATCCCCAAACCTAAAAAGAATTAATAAAAATAAAAATCTGTTTATTCATCCATTCTTTTGAGAAAAAATCAGTGACAAAAATAACTCCTTTCAGGAAGCTGGAATTTCAGAAAACTCTTTTTCAGTTGCATGAGCAAAGGTGGATAATATACCTCTCACTAACTATTCTTACCTCCAGTCAAAGAGTTGACCTGTGCTTGATCAGAGAGAAAGGGTGAAGATGCACAGAATGCAATAAATGAAATGAGGTCACAGTTCTCTTACTAATTCTAAGGAGAAGTGGATTTTCACTTCTCAGAGAATTGCCAAACAGATCAGTTTATGCTGTGGATAATCTCTCTTCTCCTTGACCCATAAAAACAGACTACCTGAATCTTGCCATTGTAGTATGATAATGTTTCTAAGATTCAAAGTTTTTCTTGCTGCTTTACATTTAGACTTACTTAAAGTGTGAATGAAAGGTAAAAATATTCTGCACTATTTCTTCCACAAATAACTATTCACTTTTGCCTCTTTTAGATCTTCCAAGATCAGATCCAAGCAGTAGAAAGAGGCTTTTTCCATTCCTCTAACAAAAATGCTCATAAATTTTCTCAAGACTGTGCAGAGGCAAAATCCTCCTTAACTGTTTTGATTCGTTGGGCTAAAAGTTACACACTAACTAAGTGAAGCCAAGGTCGATATCTACCATGAGGTCCAATACAACTTTATATTGATTGAAGCACTGAAATCAATGGAATTATAATTGGACAGAACTTTTAGGTAACTAGAAATCCCACCAGAGACTTTGAAGGCTTAAGAAATGTTCAAGGGGAAATTCCCATATCTAGAAATATGCTGGTAGTGATTATTGACTCAGGTCACAGACTATAGATGATTTTTTGAGTCTTGAAAGACACTTTACATAATGCTTATCTCGCATTCAACTAGGTTTTCTAGAAGATGGGCCAGGGTAAGGGTAAACAAAGAGTTTACTGTAACAAAGAGTTACCTGTGTGAACATTAATGTAGTTTCCCTACAGGGTTCAGTATAAACAAAATCCTTTTTCAACAATCTGATTCCTGGTGGGTACTAATACTCCATTGATGGGTTTCTTGTGGTGTAGCACAGGTTCTGGTTACCCCATAAAAACTTTGTTCAGCTAATGCATTTCAGGGTGATTGATCATTATCCAAGCTCTTATGGAAGCCTGACTGAAGAATTACAGTAATTGTCATGGTTGTGTGCCACCCTTGAAAGCAACAGTGCTAATGTGTTATTCAGAGGACTATGAGACAAGCTGCCTTTTAAATGTCTTAGTGTTCTTTGCACAGATTTTTTTTTCCCCCATAGTCAATCATTGAAATAAAGCCCTTGTTTTTCCCTTCTTCTCATACAGCCAAGCTCATTTTCATGCACTATTTTTTGGGGAAAAAACATACACACAGAGGTACAGATATAGACATATAAAATATATATATTATTATATAAATATTTATGTATATAAAACCTCAGGTTCACCTCCATTCTCATCCATGCAAGCATTCTGTATATAAACAGAAAAAATATGCTCTCAAAATACAGTCAAAGTTAATGAAATCAGGGACAAAGAAGCCAGATTCTCAGTTAATATAAATGACCTTGTTCTACCAATTGCAGAATAGCTATCTGATCCACTGGGTTGTGAATATGACCCTAGACACAATTAGTTTACTGTTTGTTTGGTGTATGGTATTATTTTTCCTCTAGTGATAACTTTAACTAAAGCATAGATCTCCAAGGCTTTTATCAACTCTAAATTTCTTGCAACCCACCTTAAAGCATTAAGAATACAGTAAACAAACACATGGTAACTTCTCACCCAGTATAGAAAGGGTAGTAAATTATACTCTTTTCATATGGAAACTTTTACATTCTTTCCAAGAGGAATGTGTGCAGCTATACAAAATGCATTGACACATACATACACAGTCTTTCAGCAGAGCTTCACAGCTAAGGAGTACAATACAGGGAATTTTTTTTCTTTTTTTCTTCTTGAAGAGGAAATAACATCATAGATTAACAAAAGCATAATATATGCTCTAAAGTGAACCGTGGTGGAATACAAATTATACATGCTTTCAGCACGTCTTCTGAGGCAGGAGATGTCCTCCATATTCTACCTAGCAGAACTAAACACATCTCACAGTGGGTTAATGCAGATGGTGTACGGAGTTGAAGCCAAGACAATACCACTTCATTGCCTACTCTTTTCTTCACAGCAACTTCTTGCAATTCCATGAAAAAAATACACAATATCTTGCATACAAAAGTCACTCATATATGCAATCCATATTAATCAGAAAGAGTTGAAGGGGGTTAAGAAGGGTGTAAGACAACTCACTGAGACTGAGTAATATGAAAATAGCATTGAGCTGAATAATGAGAGTATAAGGAATGAGTAAAAAGAAAACTTTAACAAATAATCAAAAGAATTGGACAAAAACAAGACCTTAGGTTAAGAATAGACTTCTTTCCTTATTTCTGAAAGATACAGATTTAGAATCAAAGGTCTGTAGTTTGTTTTTCATCTTTCCTGGTTAGATTCTCCATGCAGTAAGCTCATTTTTCACATTAATATCTATTATTCTGCAGATCTCTTTCAGTTGCCTAAAACTTTTGCTGTGTGCTTCATCTGCAAAAGAAAAAAAGGCAATGAGCAACTCACAAAAAAAATGATTAATAATGACAGAAGATAGTGCATGATTGTGCCAATCAGCAAGCCTAAGCAGGCACCAGCCTGAGAGTTATTCTAGTAAGGTGACTTCAAGCACTGCCCCAAAAAGGGTAAGCAGAATCAGCATGAACAGCATCCTAGTGAAGCAAAACTTTTAAGTCAAATGTTTACATTTGGCATTCATAATAAGGTGTTTTCCCTGTTAAGCTTTCCTTATTCTTTCTTTTCAGAACTAACTTATGAAACAGAAGTGCAAGCTCTGCACAATACATCTTGTCCTCTGTAGCTGCAAGGATGTCCTTATGCTGTGTATGATGTGGTAATTAGGTAATATGACAGATATGAAACTAATAATAGTCATACCATAGCCCTTATGTTTATTTTGTTGACAGTACTTTAGTGCAGCTGCAAAAGGAAACCTCTTGTAGTAAAGTCTCCATCACATATCATCACCACAAGGCTCTTCTGATTTCTGCCATATCTTTTAGTTCTGTGCATCCAGACTTGCAGTCTTTGCTTTACCTGTCTATATGGAGAAGCTGGAATACATGAGAATATTGGTCTCGCAGATAGGTGTACAACTTTTATATTCAATTATTGGAAAATTACTTTTTTTTGTTGTTGTTGGGCGGATTTCTAATTAATTGACTTTTCCCTTTCTTTTCTTTGTGACTGTATTTAAGATGCTATTTTGATTGCTGATTTTATTTCTTAAAGGAGACGAAGCAATTTAATGTAGAGCGTGCTTCAGTGCTGAGGATGGTTGATGAAGTGAGGCAAATGTCAGCTAATTTCTTAACTGCTTTTTCTTTTTTTATTAGGGGTGATATCTTTAAATAATTGCTGCCTTTTTTTTTTTTAAAAACTAAAGATAACTTAATATTGCTGAATTTCTGAAACCACAGAACATAGTCAAATCTTGGGTGGGTGAGTAGGTGGGGGAAAAAAAAAATATAGAATCCTCTCTCTTCTAATTATCTAATTGTTACATGTTGCAGACCTTTCAGTTACATCCTACTCATTGTCAATAAAAAAGGAAAAAATATATTATATAATTATAGTATATTACATAATTACATAATATTATATAAGTTCTGACTGTGCTTGGATACCCTTTAGTGGCTGATAAGAAGACTTTATTATAATTTTTACAAAGTTAGCAATTAATGTTGTGCACATGCTTACACCATTTAAGCACATGCTTAAATGGTAGATGCATTTAATCCATTAATTGTGTAATAATATTGAGCATTATAAAGGACATTAATAAAGTTAATAACTGTAAAATGCATGTGATTAAGAAAAACTTTCTTTTGATGCAGAAGAAAAAATTAAATAACTGAAAATAATCTATTTCAATAGGAAATTCAAGATATGGATAGTGGGAAAGTCTAGTCTTTAGAAAATCAATGAGATTTTTTGCCATTTTTTAATCTAACTAAAAAAAAAGTATTAAAAACGCAGATTCCACAGAATTATATCACACTGAATTTAACACCATCTGACCACACATGAAAAGGTCATATATGTCTTTTCAAATCTTCATACATTCAATAAATTCTGTCATTCTTTATTTAAAAAAGAAAAAAGAACAGTAACTTTGAATTATCAGAAAGTGGTTTTCCATGTTTTCCTCATTCTTTGCAAGATTATCTAGATAAGAACGGAAACTATTTCAAGTTAAAATAATCTTCTGATTTGACATTACAAATATGATATTAGTATATCTGTAAATATTTTTTTGTCTCCAAATAAAGACCTTTTTTTTTTGCATTCCATTTATAACAGCAGGAATAATTTTCCTAAAAAACGTCACCCGATTTCAAAGATTAATCTTTGAAAAGCTTAAAACATCACACTGTCCAGATTGTGTTGCTAAGTTTTTACTCTTTTAGTCCAATTCTTTACCTGCAGAGAGTACTTCTGTGCAGAGATTCTTCATTACAACTATATTTTTTCCTACAGACTTAAAGAAACCTTACTCTTGTCAGTTACATAAACTCTGTCACTGGGAGAATAAAACAAAAGATCTGTCAGACATGTGAGTTCCCGTCTCCCAGTGAATATAATATGGGGAGAAGCGGATAAACCTACCTTTGACATTCATATATGGAGGCTCTATTGAGATACCATTGCAGAAGAAAATATCCTCTGTGTGTCCTTGTTACAAGTTCCAATCTTGCTATCACATCCTCAGTTACAAAAAATAAAATGAGTTTCTAACCGTTCAACATTTTCTTGAATTCTTTCAGCTGTTAGACTGGCAATTGCTCTACTACGAAAGTATCTGGCTAGTTATAGGGAGGCATCAGGACAGTTCCTAACTTTCTTTCAAATACTAAGTAGAATGATTTTTCTTAAATGTCTCAAGAAAAATTCTTACTATTGGACCAGAAAACACTCTCGTAGGAAAGACATAATGGGAAAAGAGCCTTGTAGGAGATAAGATGACTTGACTGTCAATATCCAAGTATGAATAAAACAAAATGTTTTAAAATTTCAACCTTCATATATGCAAATAGTAAAAAAAAGGATCTTCTGTAAGGGAACTATGTTTTGTGCATCTTCTAAGTCACTCAGGTACTATATTTTAACAATTGTAAAACACTGTGTACTACTACTAATAATAAAAAAAAATCCCACAAACAAAACCCAACAGTTCAGAATAAACCAGTTACGTAAAAATTGTGTTTATTTATTGTAAACTGAGGAAAAAAATATTTGTATAAAATCAAGTCAGTGTGCACCACTCAGAAACTGACTTCTGTTCAATATTTCTATTTACTTTGCACAGTCAAAGGCAAAATGTTGCACCTTCCTTTTGCACCTTCCTTTTTGCTACAGAAACAGTAATAATTTATTTCAATATTTTACTGCAATGTAGGCCTCCTGCCATGTTATTAGATTAGTATGGAAAGTGAGAGAGAGAGATCTGCCACAGTAATAGGTTGAATAGCTGACCATAGTGTGGTTGAATAAGTCAATGAAAGCAAGTAGCAAAGGTCATTCACCTTCTCAGGCAATGCAAACCCAAAGGTCATTTCACCTGAAAAAGTGTAATTCCTAACGTACTATATCTTGAAGGAAAAACATGAAATTTAGATAGCATATGAGATAACTAGACTTCTAGAAAGTGAAACAAAGGAGGGGGTTTAAAAGTTTGAAAGCAATTCAAATTTAATTTGAAACGGACTGTGGAGCCTTTTAAATTTTATCTCTACATGTCTTTTAACTTGCAAGAATCCCTCTGAGAATGGGTTTAATCTGCATAAGTACATTATATGCTCTCAGAAATCTTTCATAATTCACACTCCAAACGCTTCAAAATCCTGGTTTCAAGGGTTTTTTTGGTGTTTTTTTTTAGGTGGTTTTTTTTTTTTTTAATTCATGCTACAATTATGAAATATAATGAAAAAATTTATACAGGAGAAAGTGATGAAGGGCAATTAGGACACCATAAATTGAATCAGTACATGAAGTTAACTGTTGAAGGCCTAGGGTTCAAAAATGCAGTGGAAAACATTTACGTTCCAAATACAGGCAAAATAATATTAGTAATTATAAACTTTTATCAGATATTCATATTGTCCTCTACCAATGTCATTGCTGATAAGTAATCATATCCACAATCTCTGGTGTAAATTCCATTTTATGTTCCACACTGCTAATGCAAAGTACTATCTATATTACTGTAAGCACAGTGATCTAGACTGTAGTTTCATATACATTCTACACTAACATAAACTGTCTCTGCCACTAAGAGAAGGAGAAACAATTATGAAATATTTTCTTATTTATTTTCTCATTATAAAAAGCTCACAGACAATTTACAGAGATGTAAGATGATGGTATCTTACAGTGTATCAGCTGCTCCACTGATCATGCCAGTATGATTCAAATCTTTTGGTGTCAAACCCATCAATTCAAATTGGGTAATTAACTTTGCTCCCACAGATGTTTAGGATGCCTAAGAATTAATTAGTTTGGTGCAGCATTCATCAGGTTAACACTCATAAAGTGTAATCTGTTCATACTGTCATTCACTAAGTGTTAATGTGACACTTCTAAAAGACTGTGAAAACAGCTTCTTGAAACTGTTAGGAAGAGTATTCTTTCTAAATACTGCCTTTCTTTGTCAATAAAAAAATAGTCAAATTATGCAATGCTTCCTTCTTATTGTTATCAACTGAAATTATGCAAATTTGACTCATCAATGAGAGTTTTGGTCCAGATATCCAAAATTATATTGCAACCTGAATAACTAGAACCCCAGACTGCCTCACCTACTGCACCCAGGCAGGATGTTTCTTCAGACTATTACCTGGAAGGCTGGGTAGATTAAAACTTCTTTTTTTTCCTTCCAATCTAGATAGATCTGTTTTCTTGTTTACGGTTGGAGATATTAGAACCTCTTTCAAACTCCTCTCTCTCAGCTGCTCGTGCAGTTTATAGGCCAAGATGTTGGCAATAATTCCATGTTGCATAGTTTCTATCTACTCTCGAAATTCTAACCATCTCTCAGAGATGACTAGGGACTTGTCAGTGCATGCACTGTTTTCTCCGTATGAACAGCAAGGAGACAATGTAGACATTAATTGTGTCTTACGATCCCAGGGGAAAAAAAGAAAATGGCATTAAGAAAGACTGACATTTACAGTGGGATTTGTTTAGACTATTTTTCCCCTTTTAAAAGTACTGAGTTATTGATGCTATGCTATAAAAAATTTAATTTGACTGTAAAAGACTATCACTTAACAAAGAAGATGACTCAATGAAAAAAGTAGTGAAATAAAACACCAAATAACTGACTGGTATTCAAGTACTTACTGAGTTCATTTACATCTTTTCATCATTAAGAGCTACTTAGTTTCCTAACCCTAAGCAAGGAACTTCTCTAGAAAAGAGAAAAAAAACCCAAACAACCAACCATGCACATTTTCTCCAAGAGGTATTGTAAAAGGTATTTCATCTCTCCTTTGGATTTGGAGAGGTTCTTTTGACTACAACAGACTGCTTTATTTCCTATCAAGGCTCCTAAGAAAACTGTACAGATATCCTTACTCCCATTGATTTTTTTTAAATATCAAAGACAACAGATATGATGTCTGTCAGTGATTCAAAAGCACTGAAAATACTTCTTCAGGCCAACAAGAAACAGTAAATATAAGTAAAAATAAATAGATGCATATGCCCAGAAATCACTGGAACACATACTGAAATTTAATTGTGCAAAAAGTTTCTGTTCCCTTCTCATGACCACATTTAAACCAGTGCAGCAGAGAGAGCTGAAAGATTTTTGTAAAACAAAAATTCCAAGGGAAAAAAAAAAAAAAGAGAAATCAAACAACACTACAGTAATGACATATCCCCCATTTTGGTTGGAGCTTGATATATTTTGCCTCATAAGGTTTTCATCATGTCTTAAAATGGTTTAAAAGTTATTTTTATTTCTGCCTGCACTGGTAGACCTGTTTTAAGACATCTCCTGAGTCAATTTAGCAGCAGAAAATTACAAACTTGACAATAGCTTAAGCCCCTTACTCATCCACAGATTACGAGTGATGTGGTTACTGGTTTGAAGAGCTTTCCTCACTACCTGCTAAAGCATGTAATGCCAAGATATTACGATGCCATTATTCCTGAATGAAATTATTCCTGAAATATTATTATTTTTATTATTAATAATTATAATTATTAATATATACAATTATATATTAATTATAATTATATTATATAATTAATTCTATAATATAAGTATTAATATTATTATAATTACTAATAGATATTATAATTTATTATTATTATTATTATTCCTGAATTATTCCATTACGATGCCAATATTCCTGAATGAAAAGATATTCCTCTGGATCATTGACTCACGTGATCTCCATCAAACTGTTACTGCCTCAAGGCAGACAAAAGAGGCTGCGGCTTCTCATGGATTTGGTTCACTCGTATCCTTGCTTGGCCACATGCAAATACACCAGGTGTATTCAAGGTGCAACAGCCTGGCACCTGGCTGCCGTCCAGCCAGTTTGGCTGAGTTACTCTGAAACATCTTGAACCTGTCAGGGCTGCTGCACGCATGTGCACTGGTCTGCACAAAATCTGATCCAATTTGACGATTCACTGAGGTCACACCTGAAGCATACAGCACAGAATACAGGAAAATCTGATCTTCACACTAATTTTGGGACAGCTTCAACAGATGCTATAGACACATTTGCTGTGTCTAATCACCCCTAGGAAAGAATTAGCTGGTGTTAAGCAAACTAATGCAATATCCTTTATTGTATCTTCTTTAGCTTTCTGGAGATCCAGAAAGGCAATTGAGTTGGACTGCAGCAATTGTAGGGGTAACATTTTGACTGAGTGTCAGTGTTCCTTGCCATAAGAGAAATCGCTCACCAAGCACACTTCTTTGTTTCAGCATCTTGTAACAATACATTATCAAGTATTTCATGCTATTTTACTTCACTCACATTAATAGAAAAAAGGAGCTTCTCTCCATTCCACCCTTCATGACAACCTCTCTCTGAATTCAGTACGTGCGAAAAGTATCAGGATCGTATTTATCCATTTAGGCTGGTTTCTCTTAAGCCAGATGTGCTGACATCCATTTTTGTAGCAATTTAAATCATTCCACAACCTATTTTTCAGCACAAAAAAGTACTCGCTTAGCCTGTCGGCATCAATCAGTTATGTTCTATTAGACCATAAAGTACAGATTTGTATATGGGTTTCAAGGCAATCTAATGAAAAGCAAATCACATCTCTACAATTTGGAAAAGCTTAGAGAGACTCCACGGATCCCAAATTCAGTGGATGAGATCTGCACATTGCAATTCAAATCCTCGCTCCGAATCTCAGAGGAAGAACGAACATAAACCCCCCACCACATGCCATAGACCTACATTTCCCATCACATCCCATTCTCTAGTGTGTTAACTCCTGAGCTGAAGCATATAAGGGAGAATACCAAGATAACATTTTGTAAACAGAACCTGACATACAAATTAGAAAAGGCTTTTGAAAATCTTCAGAACAAGTCGATTCAACACATCTAATTTCCACACACACCCCACATTGTACTCACCCGTCTCCCCTCCCACAGCTGAAACTGAATACTACTTAAGTAGTTTGATGTGCAGTTGTCTTTTGGAGGAAATAAACTATGCAGTCACAAATAATAGATCAAAAAATCCCAGTTGCAGTCCAGAAAAAACCCACAACATTTTAAACCACAGAAGTCTGTCTTCTCCAGTTATTTAAAGACTGTTTGGATAAGATTTTGTATGAGTGACAGAGTCTAATACTAATACCTAACACTTACTTTCACAAGCATTGTGAAAGCTTGTGGGCTTTAGCATTCTCATCTTCACAAAAAATATATTTCCAATATAAAATTTGCCAAACTCTTCAGAGAGTTTAAATAACATGATTCATTTTTGTTGCTGTAATTTTGCTGTCAAATCTTTTGAGTTTTAGTCTTTAAAAATTGGGATCTGAAATTTTAAAAAACCTCTCAAGCTTCAGTTGAAATATAGCTTCATTTCACATAGAATTAATGTTAACCTTGACTAAAAGTATTAGAAAAATACAACATTTTTCAGTTACAGCGTAATTAAAAAAATAAAAATAACTATCTTCAAATGAATTAAGAATCATTTCAGAGCAAATCTCTATTGTCACTGTAAAACTAGTGTCAGAATGCTTCACACTAACAAGCTGTCTGAAAGTAACTATTAAAGTGATTTTAATAGAACCTATGTCATCTACAATTCAATTTACAAAACGTGGAGCATTTTAGTAAACAAACTTTTTAAAGAAGCAATATTGTTGCAGCAATTTTAAGCTGAAATCATAATTAAGCCTAATTTACTTCAAAGGGATTATAATTATCCAGATTTACAATATGGTAATGACTTGGTATATGTATTTGACTGCAGTAATATCTCTTGCTTAACACAAATCTTTACCTACTATTGGAAGGACAAGTTCCTGAAGTTGCAGAGTTCTTAGTGTTTTTGCATAGTCCCCATTAGAAACAAACTTGATAATAATTTTACGAATTATTATTTTGTGTGGTTAGAAATATATAAAGAGATACACCTAGGACAGATGCAATCTTTGGTATAAGCCTCTGTCTTTCAGAGTGTTTCAGGAGGGTACAACACAAACTGCAGAACTGTAACACCTTTATAAGTGGAGAGTATTTCACACTTCAGTGGGACTAGGGCTAGGCCCCTAACACATAGAAGAAAATAAAAATAAGAAGAAAATTGTCTTCCAGACTCAACAGTGATATAAAACAACTCGGAGTCATCAGCCTGTAGTCCTTACTCAGCTTACTTTCCAATTGCGCGTTTAGCCAGTTACGGTTTTGAAAAGCTCCTAGCAAGTGTTCTGTTCCATTTCATAGGTTTAGTACTCTAATGAAAGAAAGTATTTTACCCCCTTGAAAAAAGGTGTAAATTTACTTAGTTTCAGTAGCAAAGATTAAAAAAAAACCAAACCAGAGGGTGTTTTTCTTTTCAATTTTCATACCTAAGAATTTGCATGCACTTCAATTTCAGTCTGATATTGTAACCACTGATGAAAAAGTTATGAAATAATGATGAGGTATGCCAGACAATATAGGGATAATGATTTTTTAAATCAGTCATAAAAAATATTTTCCGTCTCATTTAAGGAGTGATACAGTAAAGTTTGTATAGAAAAAAGTTTTTTTAATTTTGGTTGGGTAGGTTTGTTTGTTTTTTTAAATCACCTCATTATTTATTATTTGCACAGAGGCAGGATGACTTTCCTACTTTGTAAGATCTTTTGAGTTTTATATTTTTCTTAGCAAACTTTTCATTTTTTCCTCTTCCAAATGTAACTAATGAAAACATGCAGGACTGGACCTCCTTGTCAGAACATTTATCCCAGAGGTGAGCAGCTCTGTTTCAAATCCTTTTTCACCTGAGATGGTTCATGCCTTTCACAACAGCTCCCTAACCATAAAGCCTAATTTGAGTAAGAGTCATGCTCCATTGCCCCTGTGGAAACCAAGCAACTGTGCAGAAAAGAGCACAAGCTTCACTGAGTCAGGGGAAGAGAAGGAGGATGGCTGTGAAGACGCAGCAGCCAAGTAGTTAATGCAGATATCACATTTACCCAGGAGTAGACTCATTGACTCCAGAACTTTCACTCAATCTCAACCATTTTACCTGATCTACCAGTGGGTTGAGACACGAACAGCCGCCTTTTTCAAAATATGATAGCTTTTAAAAAATGATGTGAACTTTTGGGCTTATAGGAGTTGGGAAGGAAAGGAGTATTTTTGTTCTTTATCCCCCCCAGTCAAAGGGATCCCCACACACATTTTTTTGTTTATTTTGTTTTTCTTTTTATGCACAGAGAACCAGATAAGAGAAGACTAAACCAGACAAGACAAGAGGTGCTGACCTCTCTACCTCAAGGACAAGGCCAAGGATTTGTAGCTACTCACAAGAAGCAGTCATGAAAAATAATTTAAGGGTTGTTCAGCTGACAAGTCTACAGCTTGCAGATAAGCAGTCATTGACTCCTGCACAGTCAATCCAATGAATTGAATTGCAGCTGTTTAGTCTGGGCCATGAATGAAGCTCCTGAGTTTTACCATAGCAGAATTAAGCAAAAAGAAAAGTAAATTATAAATTTCATTTCTCATGTAAAATTGAGATGTTCAAAAAATACAGTGTTGAGTGACTGCCTCATATTGTCAACATCAACAATGCTTTCATTAGCTTGGAATATTCTGATTAACAAAAATAATAATTACAATCTAAGCAGAAGAACATTGTTACTATTCACCTTTTTTGATTAAACTGAAGAGTACAGTTCCCATAGTACCTGGACACCATTTCATCCATATATCAATATTTGCATTGCCTGTGCAGATCACTTATAGTTCATTCCTGGCCAGTCATTCTTCTGCATTGTAGGAGTCATTCTTCTGCAGTGATACACTGTATCACTTTTCTGAATAATAAGACAAATCAGACGTGTTGAAAAGATCACATGCAATGCAGTCTTTTGTACTGGATCAATAAGTGTCAATTAATAGGTACAAGCCAGGAAGATTTCACTCATTTGTCTTATTAAGGGAAGTTAAAAACCACTATTCATCATCATAGCTATATGTTCAGCTGTGTGTTAGTGTATTATATATCTAGTCCTTGACTGTGCTAACTGAACCTCAATGCAATCAACAAGACGTATGGAGGAAAGAGTGGACAGTGCTTCAGCCATCCATCATGATTCTGCAGGTCCTGCTGAATCATAAAAAGCAAAAAGCTCAGAATCCTGAACACCCAATATTGTTAGAGGACGAAAGTGCTATTCACTTTGACTGAAAGTGCTGTTTTCTATTTAGAAACAGAAGTGAGTTCACAGGCTTTTCTGTTCCTTTCAAACTACAAAAGCAGAAGATTCTGGAATTTAGTTTAATACTTTTTCTTTCAGATTTGAAATGGCCACAAGAAGCAAAAAGACATTTTTACAGTTAATTATGAACAGAACACTGCATGCTATATGCTATCCCTCACATACATATAAGTAAAAGTATAATCTTCAAATATGCAAAGATTAAGGATGTAAACAACCAGATGCAAAATCTCCTTATCCTGAATGTAACATAAAATAAAATAGGTGTAACTTGTTATTGTGTCTATCCAATCTTTTAGAAAAAGATTAATCACCCACCTTATGAATGAAAAAATATCCTATCCTATGATTCTCTTCTCCCAGGTAATTGCATCAGTTACAGTGCATAAACCTGTACAACTTGTCTGGGAGCACCTACGCAGTAGATAGAAACCAAGAGGCATTTCTAGGACTGAAAAAAACAACCAAGTAAAGAAAAGCACTTTTACTTTTGTAGCAGGTAGAATTCTACCTGGCAGCTCACCTGCAATTGCACTGCAGAGAGCTTTTATAGCTCTTTCTTGGAGAAGCAGCACGCTTCATGCTTCTGGGGAAAATCATAACCCCTACAACACATATGGCTGCAATACATCACATACTGTGACGTTAATTATCTGGCAACACTTTTTTTTACATTGTAGCTAGAAATTCTCTGGATGCCAGAAAGAAAGAGCTTCTGAAGATAGCTAGCTCTGTAGATTATACAGAATATCTTTTGTCCCTACCCATCTGCATAAGCAGGAGCAGGATTTCGTCCTGGCAGGGCTTCTTTGGCTGGTTTGGTTTTTTTCAGGGGGGAAATAATATGTACAGCCTCATGATAAGTGACAACATTTAAAAAAAAGCAAGATTAAGAAATCAAAGGACAGCAACAATGTCTGATGATGGCAAAGTTGCATTGTGCATCATCTCAACTTTCTGCAGTGTCACATATCAAAATCACCAGAGGCCTGGCTCCTAATATACTTAACACTTAATACTTATGAGTATCTATAATGTTATTGGTCTTCACAACTTTCTAGCCCGAGGTATGCCTCCCCATCACTGAAATACAAAGCAAGGATCCCCAAGGCATCCATAGAGACATTCATAACCCTCCGCATTATCATGAAACAGCAAGTAAATATATTACTTTAGGTCCTCATAGCAGTTTAATCACGTTAATAAGACTGCCCCAAAAACTAAGGAATTAATTACTTAACTTAATTAACCATTTCCATAGCTCACACAGACCACATGTACACAGAGATGGCACATCCCTCTCCCAAATTAGGGAAAAGAGAAAATTTAGTCCTACTGGGGAATATCTGTTGTTTTATCAGTTCAGCAATTCCAGATCCTTTACACCATAAATGCAGACCAGAAAATGGTCTCAGCAAGTAGGTTACTGAGTATAACATGTTTTCAGAAAAGTCACCAACTATGATAATACAGCCAAGTCTTACTGGCATTAACCATTGCCATCAAGAAACGTTTTGCTGAGAGAGGGGAAAAAAAAATTTCCACACTTTCCCATTCTCTAGTCCTGTGCATCCTGAAGAGTCCTCCAGTAAGTCAAATAACTAAAAGTAAAAACCAGGAGTGGAACTAGTACTTTGAATTTATAATGACATTTAAGAAAGAATGAATCGCATCTGACTATCCTGTCTCTTTAAGAGCTTGCAGGGCTAGTGACTGGAAACATTGGTGAACTGGGAGGATTTTAAATTACAAAACTGATAATAAAAGTTTACAGCTGTCTGATTTTCTGTGGTCTCCAGCAATTAATCTCTCTGCAACAAGTTTTTAACTATTTTCTCAATTGTGAAAGAGCACGCTTCTTACTTCTGGCTTTTTTCACATATAGATATTTGTTCACAATTTTGGTTTTCAGACAAAAAGCTGTCAAAATTGATGTATTTATCATAGTATCATCATGCGCTATCACCAATATATAACCAATGGAAGGCAAATTTAGAAATAAACTCCAGAATGAGATAACAATTAAAAAAAAAGAAAAGAAAAGAAATAGCTATTTCAATGAAAGTAAATTAGAAGGTTTTCTTAAGGATTTTAAGGGAAATAGGTCTAATTAGCACTGAAGACATTTGGTAAATTATTAAGCCCAGAAGCTTTTTCTGCCTCTGGGTGAAAAAAAGGAAAAGATTGCCTGCTCCAAGTCATACTTTCTTCGTCCTTTAGAAATATGACACGTTCAATAGAAGGAAAAAAAAAAAAGTAGCTATAAGCAGAAATAAAAAAGCCTTATTAATGAAAGGTTATTTTGTAAAGAGTCTTTCCATATGGAAGGTCTGGAAATGATAAAGGAGGTTGCCTTCTTTCATACAGGGCAACAAATAGCTTCTTCAAGTTTAAAAAATGACTAGACTTATGTCTATGGTAGGAACTCATTATTGGTACTCTACCTGTAGGCAAGCTGAATCATTACTGCCACTGCACGTTGAAACTACACAAATCAACTTGTATATCCAACCGCAAAGATTTTTCTGGATCTACTTCGTTAAAACAGAATTCCAAAGTCACTAATAGTGAATATTTGAGTACATTTACACCAAATGCATTACTGCAGAAAATAGCGACATTTGAATTGGTTTGTTCATAGGAAAATTACCAATTTATTTAAATATCAGTAAGCTGATATTTGAAGGTGAGAAGCATACATGTTCCGTTTAAGCAAATGAATTTGTGAACTCTGATGCTGAAAGGTAACCAGATCATGAAATAATGACAATTTGTTATAGTGTCAGTTGTTTGGGCATTTTTTATTTAGATTTTTTTGTCTTTATAGAATTAAAAAAGACAAAATATTTTGAAATAAAGTAAGAAAAAAAATCCACATCTTGAAATTTCAAGAATATGTTTTGGGGTTTTTTTTGTTTGTTTGGGTGTGTTTTTTTTGGTTTGGGTTTTTGTTCCTCCTTTGGTTTGCTTTAAATACAACATCTGCAATTCTGGCATCCTTTTTACCACCTGACTTCTGATGCATGTTCTGGATGAAAATCAAATTATACAGTTGCCCTCCTTTCTTGTACTCTTCCAAAATGAAGGCGTAGGTAGACAACATTCAGTCTTGAGATGGATTCAAGAGTGAATGAAGGAATGTCCATTTCCTATCTAATCAAGAGTGAACTTGATTAGCAGCACTGGTTGATCATCCCTTTGTTTGTGTAAAAGATATTAGATGTGAAGTCTGATCTTCAGAAATATTCTGACTTTCTTTAGAGCTAGCTGTACTGCCAGGAAAATTTGAGATTCACGCTTGGAACATGAAAGTGCATATTTAGACCCTACCATTTCCTTGGGATTCAGTCTCTCTTAACAGTACAACGACACCAATAAAACAAGCAACAGCCTGTGGAACCTACTGGTGTTACACATTATTTAATACCTAAGTATTCATAAAACTTCACTGTAGAGTTTGCCAGATTTTAGCCATGGGTAATTTTGACATATTCCTGAATAGTAAATATTTTTTTCCACCCCTCTTCCGCTTCTTTGAAATTTCTCTCCTGAACATCCTGATCTCCTTCTTGAAAGAGAATTGTAAGAGAAGATTAACATTTCAGAGGATCAGATTTCAGGGGTTAATTTATAACATCAGTAAGGAATTATGACATGATTCAGAATTCAGGAAAAGGGCAAATTGGTTCAGAGCGTAGCGTTGATCTTTGATCAGGCCCAACATATGTTTATTTCGTAGAAGTTTCTTCATTGCTTTCTTGTAATACAACTTATTGCTGATGAAGAATTGTATTCCTTACAAGAAAAAATAGCTCTGCTCCAGGTAAAATAAGGAGGCTTATCAGGTATTCAACTCTGCTCATTTGGGGGGCTGGACGGGAGATGTTTCAGTTTTATTCTGAATGTCCCTACTTGTATCTGTCCTGTTCACTGCGAAATCCTTTTAAATCTGAGTTTTACTTAAGGGTTCTTTAAACAACAACAGCAACAACAAAGGCAGGGGGATGGAAGGTTTGGAATAGAAGTGATGAAAAAGGAGACTGGAATCACTCATAATATCCTTACTAATTAATGTTCATACTTCTGGAGGAAAAAAAATAGAAAGGATCAGAGTATTACATTCCGTAAAAAAAAAAAAAAAAAAAGAAAGAAGAAAGAATGAATTGTTGTAAAACATTTTTGAAATAACTAAATTAATGTTACTGCACTGCTATGTTGCAAATAAATTTTTAGAATGTAAACAAGTACCTAATGTAGATTTTTTTAGATTATCAGAGACATAATAGCCCCTATCTCCAACAACAAATGCTTGCTTTTTTCCTCCCAAGGGCTACCCTGCAAACAAAAAGACTCAAAAATTGTAACTTGAAAGATTTCTATAGAAAAATATATAGAAGGGGTGGAAAAAAAAGCCTACCTTTCTATTTGTGTGAAAATTTAAGAAAAACAATAATATTTTGTGGAGGTGGGGAGTGAGAAAGTGACACTCAGGAAGTGGTTAATAAACCTTTGATTTAATGTAATTTACATTAGTCAGTTTGTCCAAATATTATGAAAGAAAGCAATTCTTGAGAATTCATTTACTGGAAATAAGTCACACTCTCCACAGAATCATTCTACTAAGAGAGACAAGACTCATGTACTTTATTTTAACAGCCCTTAAGTGTAATTTTAATGCTAGATTTTTTTCCTACTGTTATCAATTTGTGGGGTGTTTCTCCATTCACTCACAAACTGCAGAAAGGGTTTCTTTCTACAACAAGAAGTGAAGTGGGTATCAACGCTAAAACTAAGCATACCGTAAAAGTTTCCAAGATCTAGGTACAAATCGGGCAGGGGAGAAAGCAGCTGAACTAAACTGTGAACAATGATACTGTGAGTTAAGGAAAAGACACATACACAAAAATCCCTTCAGGCAAAACTACTTGGAAATAAATGTATGCCCTTGGAGGCCAGCAATGTGGACATTTGTTTAATTAAATAAAGCATAGAAGCCACATTACCAATTTCAACTCTTCACCTGACGATTCTAGGTTAAGAGTTAAATTCTTTCCAAAAATGCGTAGCTCAGAAGGGAAAGTACTTTTGACACTATATTTAATGTAATTTTGTTTTGCTTTAAGAATTAAATTTTTTTTTCCCAGTCCAAAAATTATTGACCAAAACCATTTTTCACATTCTGCTACCATTGACACTGATGTGATTTCACAAATAAAGAAATGAATGGAAACTCCATGTTAAAGAGTTTTAATGAGGCACAGCTAGTGTAAATGAGTATTCCCTCAGTGGTTTCCATACTTCCTGACATCAGTGGATCACTAATAATAGAAATTGTCAGACAACCTAATCCTGTTTTTTAAGCAGAGATGTTAGCTAACCAGAAATAATGAAAAAGGAAAAAAAATGTGCTTTAACTAATCAGTACAGAAGAAATATATCAGTACAATAGACCAGGAGCAAAGAAAAGAGTGAAAAAATTATATTATGAAAAATGACCAGAAATAATTGGCCAAATAGACTACAGAAAGCTTTTCATGTAAAATAGAAATTATATGTAAATTAGAAATTTCATTGATGGACCCATAAGAATCTGTACATTCAATGAGCTACACTAGAGCTGTTTAATCAGCAGCTTTCTCCTTATTTCTCTTTCAAATCTGCATCCCAGTAAAGCAAGAAGGAAAAGCTAAAGAGGAAAATTGAGATGAAGATAAGTAAGCACCTAAAGGTAACAACAATCAGACCAGAAAAAAGCCAACTTATCAGATGGTTGCAGATAACTTTCAGAACTTCATCTGAGATGAAGGAATTTCAATTAAGACATGGTTTTCAAAACATGACATTCTGTGTTGAAGATAATTCATAACACCAAGTGGTATTGCCACTAGCCAGGAAAAAAAAAAAAAAATCACTACTTTGTTCAGGATCGAATTCCATCACAGTAGGATCGACAGAACATGAGGAAACGGAATGAAACTGTGTCAGGGGAAGTTCAGATTGGACATTAGGAAAAGGTTCTTCACTGAGAGGGTGGTTGGTCACTGGAACAGGCTCCCCAGGGAAGTGGTCATGGCACCAAGCCTGTCAGAGTTCAAGAAGGCATCTGGACAACGCTCTTAGACATATGGTTTAGTTTTAGGTAGTCCTGCAAGGAGCAGGGAGTTGGACTCAGTGATCCTTATGAGTCCCTTCCAACTCAAGACATTCCATGATTCTATGACGGTGGCCCTTTAAAAAAGGTTCCAGAGAGAGAAAGGGATGAAGAATCACATATTTTGAAGGGTAGAAAAAAAGTTTTACTCTTTTCATAAGGTAATGTATGAATTGTCATACTGTAGTACATCTGAGCAAACTGTTTTGCAACATCCTAGCTATTGATAGGAATTCTTTGGCCTTACAGAACGCTTTTGTTTAAGTGCATATGCATTTGCTATGCAATCTACAGTTGAAAAGAAACTGTCCACAAAATGTTCTCACCCACTTTTGCATGCTAGTATCACAGGTCCTGGTAGCTCTCTGCAACAATACTGTGCAGCATGTACGATAATAAAAAGACTGACTTGATAAACAGCACTCAAAGGCAAGTAGGCAGAACAGGCTGGACAAGGAGAAGGACTCTTTATTTAGATATTTAGGTTACCCTCAGCTAACCCAAAACCACATAAGGTGTCTTTCTTTAGCTATATTTATATAGCTGTCTCTGATAAATCTGTCTACTTATCTGCTTCTTATTTGCAAAGCAAATAGACCTGTGCTTTAATTACCCAAACTTTTGTTCAGGTTTCTAGAAAGAGAGTGGAAGCAGAGGAGATGACAGGCAGGAAGAAGGAACAGTGGGAAGGCTACAAGCTTCTTGTGCTGGAGGCCTGCAGGATGCAGGTAAATTCCAGGTGCTCTGAATGAACTAAACTGAAGGATGACCACATTCAACTTCCTACCTGGTAGGATTTCTGGACCAGGTAAAAACATTGCCATAGGTCAAGCTTTATGATATAAATGAGTTATGGAGGCTATCCTCACCTAAGGGATCAACACATAACATGTTCAATTCCATAATCCTGCACTGCATGGAGATGCTGAAAACGGTCTGCACGCTGAAAGTAGTGTATTTACATTGGCACAGTGCTCTACCTGGATAACATACTTAACTACTCGGTAGGCTAATGAACCCAGGCAGAATGCCACACTAGTATGACTAGACGACTTCTGATACTGAAATTACTTGGCTCAGAGCTTGCTCTGCTCTCTCCAGATGGCACTGCCTTGTGATGTGTAGTTGGACCTGAATGGCATGAAGGATTAAAATAAAATTTACAAAACATTATCTGTTGTTTATGTTTCAGGCACCAAAACTAGGTAGACACTGCCTGTCAAACCATATAAAAATACTTTGGAAAAGTGAAAACACAAATGCAAATAAAAGAACTAAAAAAAAGGCACAAGGCAGCTATAATCCAATATTTTTTAAAAAATAAAAATCACTAGTATTGTTCACAACAAAAAAACAACCTTTCTTAGGGGTAAGCTAGATAAACCATTTCGTATCTTTCTCTCTCTCTTGTACTGACCACCCCTTCTTCCACCCCTCCCCTCCCAATCAGATCCAGGCAGGGTTTGTTAGTATAATTGCAGGAGCAAGAACAATGCTTTTCAATTTTGGTGCTGCAATCATTCACCGAAACATTTATTGATTGTAAAAGCTCCATGAGAATTCTGATTATCCTAACATTTTTCCCTGGGAGTGAAAGGGGCAGGCTTTCTTATTTCATTTTATGCAAAATTACAGTAATTGGTATCTGACCTTTTTGGAATAGAGTGTTAAGCTTTACACTGCTGAATTTTTTTCATTGAATCAATTATTTAAATTATGGATATCTCAAAAGGAGCAACAGGGTGCAAGCAAGAACAGAATATTTAAATGAAACTGAAAACTGATTCTCCACCACTACCCCATTAACACAAAACATGCTATTAGCTGAAAATCCAACCTCTGGAGGCTTCTAACACTTGGATTAAAATTTAGCTTTTAAATAATTAAACTAAACCAGCACAAACAAAGACAAATTACATTTCTGAACACTTAAAAAAAAAGTCTAAATGAAAATACAAGGATGGAAAAAAAGCAAAAGCTACAGCAGTATGTGAAAATATGTCTCTTAGAAATAAGTTCTTTTTAAATGATCTAAAATAAGTTACTCATTCCAAGCACCCATCTTTTTTAAAAATAAAGATAGAAAAAGAGAGGGCAGCTCAGCAAATTGCCTGCAAGCTCAAATGCTTTCCAGAACATTCACCAGTAAATTCATTCCCAATTGGTATCACAGAAACAGTATCCTTTCCTAATCTAGGTAATCAAGACAGGAGAAAGGCAACTGACTTGCAATTCATGTAGTAAATCCATCAGAAACCAACCTGGGCACAATTCTGTAGAAGCTACTTTAGGGCAAACTGAGCTTAAACCACTACTGAAAACTATTCAAGTAATCTGTTTGACCTGAAGTGGTTTAAAAATACTAGCAAATGAATATACCATTCTCAGAGATAAAGATATGTTAGATTCAGACAGGATAATTTTGAAATTATCAAGTGAAAGGTCAGATAGTCATCATAAGCTAGTGTTTTCCGTCCCTTCAGACAGTCTTTTCTGGCTTGAAGTAGTGTCATGAAGTTTCTACTTACATCTTGTGAGGCTTTCACTCCCACAATTAAGTCCTTCTTCAGTCTCTATGTGAGAGTCACCACTACTTCAGGAGGTGCTGAAAAGGCAGCCCTCCTCCTTGTGAAATGCCAGGTAACCAGTGTTCGCTCCCTGAAAGCTGAGTATTACTAATTTACAAAAGGTATATTTAGGGAAAACTACTCCTAAGACAGCACTCATGTTGCTTATCAGTCTGCATTACAGAGCTTGGCATAATTATTTCCTTAAAGGCAGAAACAACTTTCCTCCCCAGCTCCTGGGAGAGATTCCCCATTTCCCTTAGAATCCAATACACAAATTCTCACTTTCCCAAACCAAATCTGCACTTTCCTTAGAAAAAAGGTAAAACTCCACTGGAGAGCCATTGTCCTGCGAGCTTAGGCATGAGTTCAGGAGAGAAAGTATTTACATTAAGATCTTGATGTCGTAAACTGCAATTTCTCTAACCAGAAGTACCACTCCTCCACCTTTACCCAAGATCATTGCCACCTTCCCCTTTCTTTGCTTCTCAACCTTTTGAAGCCAAATCAGTTGTAATAGTGTTACCCTATTGACTGCACCAGATGCTTTGTTTATAATTACCAAAAGTTATTTTTTATTATTTGGAAAAACGTTGTTTATCATCCAAGACAAGGGTCACTACGAATAGGACCCTTCCACCAACCATATTTAAATATTAAGGTGCTTAGACTATGTACTAGGTGTGACTGGGATCGCATTAGCTTTCTTCATGGCAGCCCATATGGTGCTATTTTTTGGATTTGTGGCTAAAACAGTGTTGATAATACACCAGTGCTGGCTACTGCTAAACAGTGCTTGCACAACATCAGTCTTTCTTTTTTTCTCACTCCTCCTCCCTCCCCAGCAAAGAGGCTGGGTGTGGGTGAGAAGCTGGGAGGGGACACAGACAGGGCAGCTGACCTGAATTGGCCAAAGGGATATTCCACGCCATATAACATTATGATCAGCAATTAAAAAAAAAACTGGAGCAGGGGTTGTCTTCCCAAGTGACTGCTGCTCAGACACTGGCTGGGCATTGGTCTGCTTGTGGGGGATGGTGAGGGATTGCCTTTGCATCAGTTGTTTTTGTCCTCTTTCCTTCTCTTGTTAAACTGTCTGTACCTTGGCCTACAAACTTTCTTGCTTTTGCTCTTTCTATTCTCTCCTCCATCCCACTGCTGGGGGGAGTGAGTGAACAGCTGTGTGGGGGCTTGTCTGCTGTCTGGGGTAAAGCCACCACAGACTATAAGCATTTGCTTGTAAAATACACTTCCTTTGTTTGATTGTACTGAGAATGATAACAAAAATATAACATCACTAGAAGATACAGGCATCACGCCCTTGTCATTTACTATCAGTAATAATATTTTTACTGTTTGCTACAATAATACTGTTTTTTCTGCTCCTAATGATATACCTATCTCTAGTAATCACGCTGTTATAAGAAGGTCTTTCAGGAATTTCAAATAAGGTTGCCATTGTCATTCTGTTTCATAGCTTTACAATTAAGCTCTCAGCAAGAAGTTTTCACAGCCCTCATGTAGTGTAATGCCGGCAACTCACAGTTTACATGGAAAATGTTATTTTCTGGCATCACCAAATAATGAAATTGTGGAGTTTACGAGAAGTCATTGCATTACCTAAAGTTTCTTCATTATCCTATACTGAAGCACCTAAGAAAGAAATACAGGAAGGAAAGTGCTTGTCTTCCTGCTACTACAGCAGTGGAAAAAAAACCAAAATCAGATGCTAAAAATGAGACAGTGCCCCAGGATTTTGTTCGCGATGGAAAAAGCGAGTAGTTTTGTCACAATCACTTCCATTCCACTTTGTAAGAGCTCACTATCAATCTGTATACAGGCATTCATAATTTACAGCGAATCCCAAAGGAGCTTGCATGCTGTGACAGAGCATTACAAATGCTATACAAAATCCAGGTGAAACTTGGTGAGACAAACACGTTCCATCTGATCGAGTTTCCAGTCTAGTGGAGTGCTTTTCTCCTGCTCACCAAGAACATACCAAATTTAATCACAAAAGTTTCAGTTAAACTAACTTTCAGCTTATACCAGAAAAACTAATTCCTTCTGTGGATTATTGTAGACCTTTTTTACTATGGTATCAAAGGGTCAATTTGATCTCCAAATATGTTATTTTGATTTTTAACTTAGAAATTATCAAGTTAATGTATTAAGAAATAATTTTGAGTTATACATATATTTAGTGAATGAAAGGAAAATCTAAGTGACCTTCAGATAAACTTTGAACATTACCAAGTCAATTTGTTATCTTCTTTATGACTTATCAGATACAGATCTTCATAACAGCGTTTCCTTTAAAGAAAGAAATTATTATTTTTTTGTGTGGGAGCAGTGGTAAATGGTCTCTGAAACTTAGAAATTATATTAGTCCTGATAATTTATATCACTCTGCATGTATGTGATAAAAACTAGATAGTTTACTATACCATTTTTTATTCAATTGAAAAGTTAACCAAAAAAAGAATTCTGAATCAATACCTTTAACATAACTTTAATTAAAATTTGGTGTCAATATTTAGTCTCTCTCTTATATACTAACAGCATGTCTCTTCATGTAATTTTTGATTTATAGTTTTTTCTATGGTTTAAATCTTCTTCAATGTTCTGTCACTGGAAGTCTTCTCTGAGACTTAGACAAATGAATGCAAATTACACATTTCTTAAGACTGATCACTAGGTTGTTTCAAAACATACAATTCAACTTTATACACAAAACTGTTTTCTTACCCTTCATTGACTGATATTTTGTATTATTTTTCTTTTTATAAAAAAGGCTTTGATGTTTTTATTGCTGTAACTTTAAAAGTCTAAGCATTGGGTAATTGCACAATCAATTGTAATCACACGACTCAAGTTCTCATATACTATTCTCTTGAAATTGTAAAAAGTAAAACTTGAAATTATTAGTTGAATAAAAAACCTTTCCCACTTGAGAGAACTATCATGTAGTTGAATTTAAATATTATGATATGTCACGTTCACAGTATTTACATTTCTTACTATTGATACTGTATCACATTAAAGATGCTCATCTAGCATACCAAAAAAAAGTATCTTATTCTTATGAGATGCTTGTAATGTTTTAAGTAATTGAATACCATGCTGCTGATTCTCATTATTTATTGAAAGTGCTCATTTCCATTATCTTAAATCTTTAAAGACAGGAAATCACGCCTTGTTTTAATTATATTTTATGCTCAAGGATTTCACAGTAAATTGTTGTTTAGGTGAGGCATTATTCCCTTGCTCATTCTTTTTAAACAGTGCAGTTAATTCGCCATCTTTTGGGGATCTTGAGTTCATTTTCACTGCTTATTAGTTCAACTAATACAGTTGAATACAACTTATAACTGATGCTACAAATTCAATTTTTTAGTTTCAGAAAAAAAAAATCAAACCATTTCTTTCTTGTGGTATGTCTCACCACTTGCCAAATACTATGCTAAATTATGAGGATTATTACCATAACAAACAGTAATCACTAATCTAATTTTAAATATTCTGTAACTAGTATAATGAAAATCCACTAATAATTGTTAATCACAGACAATCATATGTAAATACGTTTAATCCTAGATACCATTTTCTTCCTATCTATATTTTTGATTACTTTGCACTCAACACCTTTGAAAAATATAACTTTAAATCCCCCAAACCAGATTGATCCAGATAAATAGGTGACTAAAGACAGTTAAGACTGAGTTTTAAGTGACAGGCTTCAATTTAACTACATTAGTCTACCAGGTGTATCATAATGGGTCACCTGAAGATTCCTAGCATATAATTTATATTCCCTCCTCAGTCTACTCAGGAGTAGGTCAACTCGGAGACTAGTCTTGTTGTGATGGGAAAACTACTAGGTAATCTTCATTGTGCAAAAAAATCACAGCTACCAAAAAAAACCCACTCCCCGTAAAGAAAACCCCCAATCCCTCCAAAATAAAACCACCTTTCAAGTCACCTTAACTTTTTGAAGACTTGGTGCTTTTCACCAGCTATAAACAACTAATGATTATAATTAGCAGGGAGAAAGAAGGATTTTCAATTACTCCCCTACATTCCCTTTCCTTCATCTGGCTGCTCTTCATTTGTAAGTATACTGGTCTTTCTACTCAGACATATATATTTGGCCAATTATACTGAGCTTACTGGCATGAGTTTCATACTGGTGTAATTTTACTTTTTAATTTTTTTAATTCAAACAGTATAAATAAGGGTACACTAGATTCAACTGGGGAGCATTCATTTTTATCTTCAGCTTAATTTACTTTCGTTTGTAGAAGTCCAGACTATTGAATAATAACAACTTAAAGCCACATTTGTTGAGAGTACCCAGCTGTGTATATAGGAGTACCAATCTATACCTTCTGCATGACAGCAATTCTTGTATTGCACTAACTCATTTTAAGCAAATGGGATACCAACTTTAAGACTCATAGCTGGAAGCCTTGTTACAGACCCTTCAGTCTACATAAGGAGTGTGCTTTGCATTAATTCAGATAATTCCCAGGACCCGTACAGAATGGAATAGCAAAAGTTTCTTCAGGAAAAAAAAAAAAAACAAACAAAAAAATCCTTATGTGTAACATTGCATCATCATCTTTATTTTTTTTTCCCTCCTAATACCTTGGAAATGCTGTTATATTCATTTCACAGGTGAGATCTGAGGAACTGAGAAAGAAATATGTGGAGTTAGTCAGACAGTAAGTACTTAATTACTTAGCTCCTGAAGGCATTTTTCCTTTATTGGGACTAAGTCAGATGTTCAGTTCCTCTTAAATACTTAATCACTTTTCAAAATTATGTAATATTCCAACTTTCAATTCCTAAATGCTCATGACAGAATTAGATTTGAGTCTGTATTTCCCATAAACTAGGCTAACTTCTCTAAGAGAAGAAAACTTAGGAAAAGAGAAATAATGGTCCCACATTAGAACTAATCTCCTGACAAGGAGAGAAATTATCATTCCTCTTATGAAAAAGCATATTTCAGCATGCATTGAGACATACAGTAGGGAAAATATGAGATGAGTAATAGTTGTGTGTATCCTCTGTATCTGAAGCGATGTCTAGACGCAGACACCTCCAATGACTGGCTGGATTAAGTATTAAAACATGCTCATCCTTATGCTGTCTGTAACACTAAACTCCTTCCAAACACTGCTGCCTCCTTGTTTATGACAGGTAAAGGAAAAAACTAGCACATAAGCAGGTAACAACACATAAACAAACAACAAAGTACAACTATGAAGGTAGATACCTGTCTTACTGATATTGATACTGTTCTCAACTTTGCCTTAGTCTTTCCTTTACATATTAAATGTATTTGAGTTCTTAATTTCTGTTCACTTGAGATTGTGCACTACTCTAGTAAGAAACTCTGTCTTCACTTCCTTTTTCTGTTTTTTTTTCAGTCCATGCACTAGAAAAGTCTCTGCATCAAGAATTAAAAAAACAAAAAAAAACAAAAAAGAACCCAAGAAACCCATGACAATGCCACTCACAGAAATCACTCTTATTTGTTCAAGCAGAGCTATTAGAGAAGAATAAAAATAAGGAGAAAGTTTAAACTGCTTCCTGCTTCATAGCTTTCCCTTTTCGTCTAATCTGCATATTCACCACTCTAGAATTTAGGATTGATGTAATATGTTGATTTGCAAGATGAAGCTATGTTATGTAACTTTTCTCATGCCTCCGTAATTTTTCTCTTGCCTCCAAAATCAAATACTGTCAAATTCAGACATGACCATGTTCATCATTCCAAAGGGATTATGTTTCCTTTACCATAACCCACTCATTCTCATAGATAACTTGTTTTACATAATTTTCCTACTAATCGGTATCACACAAATTTCAGAAACTGAAAATTCATAAATAGTTCTAATGTGAATCCCATTTCAGTAGAAATATATAAGCTTTCTCAGTTATGCCCAGACACCAGAAGGACTGCTTTGAGGCTATACATTTTTTTCCTTGTCACCAAAACATTAAGATACATAGAATCAAATTTCCAACTTTGATAGTCTAAGACTTTTACTTTCATACTTTAAAATTTCATTTTACAAATAATACATGAAAGTTCTCTGGAGGCAGTAGAAGTGTGAAAGAAGTAAATAAATAAAAATAAATTTAAAAAAAATATTGCTAAATACCATCTTGAAAACACTGTGGTATTTACTCCCAGTTGTGCTTTTAACCACATTAAGTGAATTAAAGAGTATCTTTATATAGGAAAAAACATATACTATTTTGATGTTGATTCTATATGAGGCTACTTAAGGCTTTTCCCTCTTCCACCAAAATTACAACATTAGAATATTTTATCCTTCCCAAACGAAACCCTAAATTCCTAAGCTGGCACTGACTTTACCTCACTGGTTGTCTAGTTGCAGAGAATAATACATCTTACATACTTTTTCTTAATGTCATTTCAAATAATGTAGTGAAAGCAAGAACAGGTAAGAATTTTAACAGAATATCTTCTTTGAACAAAAGGTAGTTGCCTGCAAGTATTTTAAAAACAAAACAAAGCAAGCCCCCAAAAGAACAAAACAAAAAAAACCCCAGAGCACCACCAAAAAACCCCCCACAAACCACAATTCTTGTTTCTGTACAGGGGAAAATCATGCCTCTGTTTATTATATGAAAAGTGCTCTATAATCCACTGGAACTGCTGTTAGAGCAGACAGTGCAGTATGGCTATTTTAGGCTACTAACATTATCACTGAAAGTGCCAAAGATCCACCACATTAAAACAAAGACACAGTTATGCACTGCATAATGTTCTACTCTAAAGCCTTGCTGAAAAAGAGCTGAAAAATCAGAGTACATGTTCTACAGTCCCCTCAAATTGACAGATGTTGGCAGTGCTATTGTCGTCACAGATATTTTTCTTACTGTGAAATATTGGTCACAAATTCCCTGAAAATACAGACTGCTAAGTCTTTTCTTCCTCCTCCCAAGTCCCTTCTCCTATTTTCTTTAGCAATGTTTAGCCAAAGTTATTGTTCAGTGTATCTCCCATTTTTATGTTTACTTGCATAATCAGTATGTATTTGTATTTTAAATGAAAGTGCAGCATTATATATCAACAGCAAAAGGGAGTTAATTAAATATAAAATTCTGACTAGACAGTAATTTTATCCCTAGAATCCATATATTTCTCAGACTTTTTTTTTTTAAATATACAAGTATTAGTACAGAATGAATTCTTATCATTCAGTAGTGGAAGAGCCAAACCCCTCACTTTAGTGTCTAAATTAGTGCTTCTCTCTGACATAAAATAAACACTATTTTTTTAAAATTACAAAAAATGCAAACTTTTTTTTTCCATGGTGACGAACAACATATATCCTATTGTAAAGGTCTATTTCATGTGTCTTTTAAATAAAAATGAAGTTACAATATTAGGAACATCATCCCTATGTTAGGAACATCAGTTCAGTACCAGTTAACAATAACACCAATAAGCAGAAATTCAGAACAGAGGACGCTGCCTGCTGTTATTATTAGAATAATTTTCTACCCTTCTGTGCATATGTTCCACACGCATCAGTGTCATCTCCACAAGCAGCAGGAGCTGTTCTGTTGCAAGAGTGAGAATTCTCTGTCTTCAGGTTCAGCAACCAAAACTGAATTCAATACATGGCTTCTGTCCTGGCAAATTTAACCAGTGAAGTGACCTGTGGAAGAACCACTTTTGAAATGCAATATTATTGTCAGTTGCAACCTGAAGAAGAAACTAAAAAAAACCCAAAACAAAACAAAAAAACCCAAAACAAACAAAACCCCTCTCAACAGTAACTATTACTTTTGCATGAGACATGCTATTCAAAGCTGAATTACCACAGTCAAGAATATGTCATTTCTCTATTTATGCAAGTTATATAAGAAGATTTTTTTAAAAAGGAAAAGCAGATAATGGAAAATAATATCTTGCTAGAATGGCTAAAACTATAAGAAAGGCTTCTTTAAAAATTTAAAGAAATAAGGACATAGTACTTGGAGCCATTCTCATACTCAAGAAGTGGTCATGTTGTAAAGGTGAAAAGCCATTAGTGGGTAAAGCCATGAATATTTCCCCATAAAACTTTGGGATCATTCAGAGGATATCTGTGCAGAGTGTAATTGGGTTTTTGAATGCCATTCAGATAATTAGAGGGGACAGATATGTCCTAATTTAGTCATCTAAAGGATAGACACCAGCTTCTAATTAATGAACAGATACTTAGACAACTCTGAAGAGAAAGCAATTTAACCTTTAAAAAAATAACATAAATCAAACACTAGTATTGGAAGAGGATATAGGGATGTTGACCCTCTCCCCCCTCCCTTTCTTTTTTTTTTTAAGTAACTATGATATAACCTAGTTTGGTTTGGTTTTCAAAAAAGGCTGATCAATCTCACTTATCAGATGTATTAAAGACCATCTTGGAACGTCACTATTTGAAAGCCTTACTCTGAAATTTAAAAAACAAAAAACCCATAAAACAACAATGAAAGGAAAGCATTTGAATTAAGCTATTAAAAATATGAAGATAAAATTGAGAAAGAAAACCTTCAGAATAGAAACAAATGCTTATATTAACTGTATCAGAGTAAACAAAAATATAGTGGTTTGTGGAAACTGTTGCAAAGCAGTTGGTCCTGGTAACACATCTATGGCTGTATGGTTCATGTTTTTACTAACTTCATAAAAGCTGTGCATAATTTATTAGAAACTAATGAATATAAGTCATGAATATAAATTTTCTGGCAGTTGGGAAAAAAAAATCTTTATTATGCATATTTGGCTGCTCAACTTCCTCCTTTCCTTGTTAAAATGTGCTACTATGGCACTTTCTTACATTAACTTCTGAGTGTATAAATTATAAACCAGCAGAGACCATTAAAAAAAAGTCTCACAAAACACATGCTTGTGATACTTACCTACAAGGATGTCTTATTTATAACCCAATAAGATATTCTACTAAAATTATAAAATTTTCCTTTAGGTTCCTTCACTATATCTAATTATTTTTTTCACCAAAGATTCAGCTTTGTGACTTGTTGTGAAAACTAGAAAGATTCTTTTCAAAATAAAAGCTTACATAAAATGTGCTTATAGTTCAGTTATTTTAAGCCTTCCATTATTACACGCTAGGAAAAAAAACAGAAAAACAAACAAACAAACAAAAACAAAACAAGAAATATCTTCTTATTAACTGCTCTCAACCCTCCCTTTTTTAGAAAAAAAAATGTTCAGAATATTACAATGATTTGACAGTGTGATTTTGGGCAACAGCATATACCATTAACAGCTTTCAGTATGCCTTAGAAGCAGGGAAAGGGAACATTTTGTGATTGTTGACCAGTGATCCACCAGTGGTCACATTTCTGCAAACGGGGGAAAAAGTGCTATTTGGGGGGTGGGTGGTGAAATCCTTACAGAAATTGCCATGATGCCATTCAGAGGTTCAGTTTGATCTCTGTGGTCTAAGCAGCTACAAAAGCAAGGGAACAAGTGAGAGGGGGAAAATACAAACAGATGAGCAGGTGTCCTTCTCTTCCCAAACACCCAGATGAAAATCCACGTATAGTGGTTATAATCCAAATGCACTTTTCACTTTCATAGTTCACTATCTTGTGCAATATTATTGCTTTATTACATGTACAATAAAAGCAAACCTTTCAATATGGTTATATAAATACTTTTAAAAAACAGCAGCAAAGGGCTAACAATGATAAGAAAAATCAGGAACCTACTTTCTCAATGCACTAAAAACTCTTCTTGCTTAGTCCAGCAAAAAGATGAATGAGAGGGAATATGATTACTGTTTTATAAGTGCATCAGCTGAGAACACACAAGGGCTGCAGGGGAGATAAACTATTTAACTAAACAACAATACTGGCACAGAAACAAATGTGTATAGATTGACCATAAACAAATTTAAGCTGACAACATACCTCTTACAGGCTTACAAAAGACAGCAGAGATGGTAAAAGTACAATTAAACCCTGTATTTTTAAATGGAACTTGATAAAGCTATGCTGTGGATCACATGAGGTGGTTCTCATGACAGCCCATGGCTAGACTTCAGCACACAGGAACTCCTTTCCAATCCAATATTTTTAGGACTGAACCTTTCTTTCACTCAAATAAAGAAAAGAAAATTAAAACACGAAAACTGAAACTTAGTCTTAAGAAAGACAATAGTACAATGCCTCTCGACTTCTTACAACACATATACAAAATGGATGAAAACAAACTTAAAAACAAAACAAAGAAAGAAAAAGCTTCTAATTTGGAGACCTAAGGTTTTACAACAGGAAAGGT
Organism: Mycteria americana; assembly: GCF_035582795.1. NCBI lineage: Eukaryota > Metazoa > Chordata > Aves > Ciconiiformes > Ciconiidae > Mycteria > Mycteria americana. Next base: position 114,016,538 of record NC_134366.1, on the reverse strand, counting down.
ACTTAAGCCACCATTATTAGCTTTCTGAGAAACCCATTAAATAGAGCATCTTTTGTGCCATGGCAACTTTCTTGAGGTCCCTTTCCTTCTCTTTTAGTTTTGTTTTAACATCAAGCGCAGAAATATGCACAATGTGCTGGAGAGAAAGATCAATGTATTCTGATGCACAAAATAGAAACATACAGAAAGAAAGAAAAAATCACAGTTCTGAGAGGCTTTTTACTTTTTGAAGGCAAATCTTTTCACTGAGAAGCTGAAAAAATGTAACTCTGTTACATTTTTTATGCCTTCACTAGACACCGCACAACCAGAGCACCAGACATGAGCATAGCCTTAATGAGGAGTATACTAATGGTTTTACTTAAAGCACTTCAGAACATCAATCCTGAAGTGAACGAGGACATGTCAAATCTAGAAGAGCATAAGCTAATTTGTTTTGATAAAAGAAAAATGCTAAGATTCCTTTAAAACCTCACATGAAGATGGAAATGTAAGCGACATAAGAAATTAGGTTAAGCTTCCCCATTTTAAAAGCAGAAGGGAAAGCTTGTGTTTTCTGTTACACTTCCCATTTATGCTGCCATAAGACAAAACATTCCCATTCAAGTTAAGGACTAAGCATTTGCTATTCTGAAAACCGTGACATAAAATATTAAAAACAGAAAAAGAGGTCAAATGTGTGATGAGTATGAAAGCAAAACAAAGGCTCATTTTGCACTACAGTGTAAAGTCCAGCCATTCAAATACTCACTTCTTCCAGTTCCCATCAATCTTTATTTCTTCCACATAAAGCTAGGGAGTGTTAGACTTTGCTCCCTACTTTGACTGAAGTCTTTGGTCCATTTACAGTCAGAGATAGAGACACGAGCACAAATGCCAATCATCATGTAAATAACCACATAAGCTGTTAGCCAAGTGTTCCTTTGCTCTTCAGTTCGGTATGTATGTTACTAAATGCTGTCATGGAAAGTAACTTAAAAAACGATCGGTATCAACAGGTGACCACTCTCTTTGAATTGTCATAAAATCTGCACGTATTTCCAGCATCATCCAAGTTGAGTGGAAGAAGAAAAAAAAAACAAACCACAAAGTCAAAACAAACCCTTGGAAAGACTGTCTGAATAAACAAGGTGTTCGCTTGCTTTATACAAACATAAATCTAGGTCACACTTTAAAGTAAAGCTTTATTTGCATATAGGTTTCAAAGTTTCAGATGGCTTAAAATATTAATGGCATTAGACATCCATTCAAGAGACACATTATATTCACAGTATTTGTAAACACAGAACTACGTGCTACATTATAGTAATCCACCACTTTATATAAACAATTTATCTTTTATATAATAAAATATTATGCATATTTTGGTTACTTAACTGAGTAAACTAACTCATAAGTAGAGTTCATAAAAGTTCATATTTTATATAAGGCTCTAGCCATTGACCAAATGCTAGAGAACATATAAACAGAAACATCTGTTGAGGCAGTAGTTTTAAATATGTTATTACCTGACTTTATGTTAGGCTAGACAAATTATTTACTTGAACACTATAAACTATATGAATCCCACAGTCTTGGTTAAGAAGATCATACATGCAGCACTCCCTCATTATATGATATTGTAGTAAAACCCACAATGATCTGCACTACTCGGAAGCCAATGTAACTCTCAGTGTTGGATGTATAAAAACATATTTAAATTTGAATGATGCAATGGTATATAAAAATTGTTTTCTGTGCATCTCCTTAGCCTTCAGTAACTTTAAATATTGTGGAAAGAAAGGAAGCAAAAAAAAGGGCCATCAGGAACACCAGTTATGAAAGCTTCCAAAGTAATTTATAGCACCTGTTCCACCAACAGATCAAATGTCTTCCTCTCAGAGTAATAAAAATATATGTGTCTTTGACTAGGTAGGAATAAATAAAACTCTTCTACTAGGTAAAGCATGGCAGCAAGAGGTAGACTGCAGATATTTATGTGAAAATGGAATTAATATAGTACATATTTTAAGGAACAACATATTGCCTCTCCAAGAAGAAAGATAAAACACTGACTATAAAATGGATGATATTTTATTACTTATTTTTTGCATTTTGATAAGTGAGTAGGTAAATGTTTAACAAAGTTTTATGAATGCTGGTGAATTATGATAGTTCCTCATCCAGGATAAATCACTTCATTTTTTGAGCCAGAGCTCCAAACAGAAAGCACATTGGTCCCAAGTCAATCATGTTGCTGACTTGAAGAACTAGGAAAATAAGCAGAACGGATGCCTTTTAACACCCATCACTATAACTGAATTTACCACTAAACTAAACCCAAACTTGATTCAAGCCACCAGGATCCAGCTAACAATCTGTCTGACCTGGCCAGAACAGAGCTAAGAAACAGAAAGTGATCGGAGACCTAAAAAGAACTGTGAAAATTTGTGTTCACAGAATCCTGGGATAAAACATTGACAAGCCAATTCTATATGCTGATATGAAGTTGCAATTTTTGAGCAAAATGTGACAATGAAAGCTTTCAATACTCCTAGAGATGAGGGAATCAAACATGGAAGTTTACCAGAAAAGGAAGCAGCAGCTGGTAAATAGGCGGAAACGGATTATCAAAGACATTGCAAATATATCTCTGGATCAAATCTGTATGATTGAAAATGAAACTGTAGTTCATTTAATGACACAAGAAAAGACAGGAAACATGGTGCATTCAGTTTATAAAACTAAGGGAAAATAATGCAAAGATTAAGGAAAGCAATTAATTTAAATGTAGTATTGTACAGTGGTCAAGTAAAGAATAATTGCTATAAAAACACTGCATGCAAGGACAAAGAATTGTAAATGTCTAAGAGAAGCACCTGATGTAGATCGTGAAACAGAAACAGTGATTTGAAAGACCAGCAGAAATGCAGAAGGACCTGCCCTACTAATTCCAGGTGACAGAGCACTCCTACATAGAGTTTGGGTATTGAATCACCAGTGAAGCAAAATGCAAAGAACAGAGGCAAAAATAAAAGATCCAATGGTTAAGACAATCCATTCCCAGGAATTTAACTGGCTGAGCTTTAAGAGGAAGAATAAGAATGACTGGGATCATTTACTCAGCCTCTGTGAAGCTGCATAGAAGTTGTGTGCATAATACCTTTAGGTAATCACTTGGTCAGGTCTCAAGCTGCTGAAGCCAGTTCTGTATAGGCTGTCTGAAGGAACAGCGGGACATGTGAACAGGTCCTACCACATGAACGTGCATTGATAAATGGCTTACTCCACTCCCACTTCCTTCAGACTCAATCCATAGCATAAGCCACCACTTAGGGAGTACAATCAGGAGGTGGACTGAATGCAACCTGAAGCCACAACCAGAGTGGTAGTATAGGACTAATCAAATAAGTGTCATTTCACACACGCCAGCAGTCCCATCCTTCCACAATGTTGACATCTACACTGACAGAGCCCTGCCAGCAGAGATGGAGGGAGGTGTAACTAGTGGAAGGACTGGATTAATACCCCTATTAAAGAATATTACAATAAAATATATACATATACACACATCTCTATTGTATCACCTTTCAGGGTGGATTGAATGTGAGATCTGAGAAAGCTTTAAGTGCTTATACTGACTTTTTTTTTTCCCCTGGTGTTTATGTTTCTTATTTTTGTGCAGAGAACATAAAACAAACAAAGCCAATGCCCTTCCCCTCTAAAAAACAAATTAGGGAATTCGTCAATGCAGTTAGCAATATCCTGATTACCTCCAGCATACAGCAGTGTTAAAATTAGATTAGCCTTATAATGTACTGTCACATTTGGATTGATTCAAACATAATCATTAGACTAATACTTAGTAACTACACTGTGTTCCCTTCCAATAAAATATGTGTATTTCCATATGTTTTGTGGTTTTTAGAAAAACATTCAAAGAAAATTAATTAATTTTTTTTGTTTTCAATGTTCCTACAATGATTTGACTGCATGTTCATCTATGATGGACGATTGGAAAGGGTTGTGAAATACACAGAGCTGCAAGATCATATTAGCTTACAAACTATACTTACTGAGCAAGGCACATATGAGGAAAGCAAAACACAATTAGAGAATGCAGTTTGAGCACAGGCTGCTCTGTGCTCTGCTGGGTGAGATGCTGGGTCAAATTCATCCTTAATGTAACACCCTAATGATTTTATTATCATTGAAGTTGCCCAAGAGATTATCTGACTCAGGAAACCGAGCATGTTCAGAAGCAGTAGTTTGCAGCTAAGCGCTAAGAAAAGGAGCATCCCAGCATACATCAAACAACGTTATCTAAACGTGTTCTTAAAATTTTATTTCAGGCTTGTGAATGCAAAGCCTTTGGTCACAAACAATAGCTTGGCTAACACCTCCTGCTCTCCAGAAATTTTGATGAGGACAGGGACATGTGAAGCAGACTGTATCAGAAGGGCAAGACTGCTTTCTGCACTTATGTCAGAAAATTTGTTCCAGCTGAGATCTCTGCCTCCAAAGAGCGATACTGACACTTTAAGAAAGCCTAGGTGAGCTGCCAGGACTATATTCCTCTTTCCAATTCTTAATTTTGAGGGCAATAATACCAGTATGCCCTTCCCCACTCCTTTACAAACAGCAAGGTACGTTTTCCAATTTAGTGAATGCTTGGCACGTCTGCCTCTTCAGCAGGTACTCTAGCTGCTAAACTCTACCAAACTCAACTCAGAGGGGGTTGAAACCTCCAATTTGGTTGCAGTGAGAGAAATCTGCCCCTGCTGGGCTCTAAGCTGCAAACCTTCAGCACAGAAGCAGGATATTTGCTATTTGAGTTGAAGAAGATTAAGGGAGCCACGTGTGGCCAAAAGAAAAGAAAAATATCTACAGCATAACAGCTGTCTCAGAAGTTATTCAAGGAGGCAATAAAAACACGGGTCAAAGCCTTTCTGAGTACAATATCAGTAGGTTTTAACTTCTGATAATGAGATGGATAACTGCAGGGTGAATGTTCAGCACTGATTGTAAATGAATCCTGTCAGAAGGTGCACCTGTTGTAAGAAATTCATAGTTTACAAGAACGTGTGGCATATTCTGAAAAGCAACTATTGCTTTGATGTTAAGAGGCAACATATCACTAAGCCAGGTAATGCTAGGATAAATAATTTGAACATGAGAACTGTATGCTAGGTACGTTTTTAATTCTTACTAAAGGAACTTAACTTTGTGAGCATTCCACTAACATATATCTCTAACTTGTATGACAGGAAGAAATTCTAATTAAAAAAAATAATCTTATAAATAAGCAAAAAACTGCAAAAATACAGTACTGCCTTGAAAACACTGCAGCACAACTACTTTCAGCTGTCATTCCTTGCCACCACTACAATAAGTGAAACAGGGATCCTTTCTCTCTTCATCAGTTTCCTACAGGTTGTTCACGTTGCTTAGAGGCAATGCAGATGCAGAAGTTTTCTAAATTACTTTCTTTGCTCATAGAACAGAAACGGCTGCAATGTCTGTGTGAGAAACCAACAAAAATGCTCCTAGTTTCATCATTCTTTTGTATGTGTGTGTCAGAGAGAGAGAGAGGGAAACACTTCCTACATATAAGATTAGGTCAAGATACTAGATACCATCTAGAAAAGCACACAGTGGTTTGATTCTTTCATCTGCTTTGCTTTTGTTCAGGTCCTTATTTAACTATAACTAACTAACAATGTTGCATCATAGGACACACCATGTGGCAGTAATCTTGTTTTGACATTTATGTAACTTCAATATGATTAAAAACTTCAGTTTATTATTTGGTGGGGTGTGGTTTTGTTGGTTGGTTGGTTGGTTTTTTTTCTAAAACAGAATTTTTAGGAGAACCAGATATTTCCTATCATTGACAACATATTTCTTCCCCTAGTAAAGAGAGATAATCTGTTAGTTTATTGCTTGATTTACATCACTTCATTCTATAATTTAAAACTTACTGCACCTATCTCAATAATCAGTAAGTTTTTTGTTTGGTTTTTTTTATTTGAGCATATACAAGAACAGTCAATGGGCTTACTTATTGAATTTATAGCACATTCAGTATTGTGCATTTGTTCTGAGGTTTGGAGAGCACTGCAATAAAGTGAATATAACAGTCAGTAGTTGGGAAAAGTAAGGGGAGGAAATTGAAGTGACAACATAAAACAAAAAGATAAATGAACCCAAATTAAATAAACCATTCAAGGCATAAAGTAACTGAGTAATTCAAAGCATAATCAGTTGAGTAACCAAGTTTTCTGAGACAAAGATTTGTGGAATGGTGCTTTAAATGTGAATGTGAATTTACAGCTGAGTTTACAATCAAATTTGAATGCATATGGACAAGAAATAGTAAGTAAATCCAGTCAGAAAGTGTTGATATATCCTTTTTTTGATCAGGCATAACAAGGCAACAGTTAAACATTTGGGATATTTCACCTTTATCTTAACATTTTTTTAAACATCCATTAAGCTGTCAAGGTGTTTTATACCTTGTAATGAAGCTTGTGAGGGATTAATGGCAGGCATTAACCACCATTTCACTATCACAGAGTGAGAGGGAGAGAGGCTGGAGGGGTGATTTGCACCTTGGGTGTCTTCAAAATACTGAAAAAGACATTTGTTCATTATTAGTAGTACTTGAATACCAAAAATATGCTAAAAGCTTCACAGGGGAAGGAACAAAAAGAAAAAAACCACCTTCATTTGAGTCAAGAACCAAATATATTAATATATTGAATTCTAAGTATTAGCTGTGACCACTACATTAAAGTTTCCTATTCCTCCATGCAAATTCCCAAACAATCTCTGAAGAAGCTTCTCCCTGAGGATGGTCCAAGCAGGAAAACAAAACAAACAACGCCCCAAAAAACCAAACAACCCTCTCCAAGCTCTGTCCCCAAAATGCACAACATTAAATGTAAACATGGTTATTTATATATTAAATATGATTTTATAAGGTGAAATCATTCAAAATACATCTAGTATTGATACAGAAATAAGACTATCAAATAGGTTTGGGTTTTTTTTGTCATAACAACTTAAATGCTGATGCCGTTCATTACTTGTTAAAATAGACATGAGGAAACAGAGAATTTAGCTAGGCTTCTCGAAAGCCTAATTGTATTTCATTGCTATGCCTACAGCACCATTACTACTAAAAGCTTTAATTAAACTACAGATACCATAGCATATGCAACTCATTTTTCAGTTCAGGAATACAAACCACAGAATATTTCTCAACTGGTAAAGCTGTAATTGTACACATTTTTATCTAAATGTGAACTTGCAATATAATAACTCCCTAATGTTAACAGTTAACATTACAACATAAAATTACAGTGATATTGCTAGATTAGTTACTAATTAAAAACAACAATACACCTGCAGTATAGAATATCTATGTCAATAGGCACTGGAAATAGCCAATTGGTTTACTTACCAAAATTAAAAAATGGTTTATCCAAAGGAGAGATGATGTTTTTTTAAATACTACTCAAATTCAAAATTTGTCTTTAAACATTAGATATAAAGACAGTAAAGAGAGTCAGAATATCACTTAATAAACAACATTTGTACTTCCTTGCAACAGAATTTCAATTGCTATTAGTGCCAGATGAAACATGAAGCAAATTTCAGAAATGGATTAAAAAAGTGAAAAATTAAAGAACTCTAACTGCAGAGACTGTCTGGGAATGTTCAGCTGCAGAATAAATACTGTCATAATTAGCTGAATACACACCAAGCAGACAATGTATTTATGAAAATGTTACACAGACTAGCTGAGTATGGAGTTATGCTGGAAAGTTTCAAATACATTAAACCTGAGATGGGTATTATGAAAAGTTTTTGAAAGGCTTCTAAACTGAACAGTCTTCCTCTGCTTCTATTTGGCTTTAAAATTCATTTTATTTATCCATATCAGTAGCAGCCAGACAGGTAAAAATACAGAAAACAAAATGCAACACACAGAATCAGTGAGTATTCAGGGTGGTTTCTATAAAATATGCCATCACTAAAAATTGTCATGAGGGAAGATGATATCTGTGTGAACCTGCCACACACAAGACACACACAGAGGATTTTTTTCTTGTAGTTTTATAAATGGGATACTAAAATGCTGTTGTAATTTACATGACAAACAGGTTCCATCATTAAATGCAAACCTATATAGACCTTATATGAGACAAACATGCATTTAACTTAGGTTTAAGGTTCCTGATTCTTGCAGAATAACTTCTCTTGAGATAATACTTTGAATACATTTTTTTGAATAACTTTGGTTTTAAAGGATACCTTTTGGTTTTAAAGGAACCTTGGTTGAGATTATTTATATTTGCTCACATATGTATCATTCACTAATATTTAATTATACATCTATAACCTGTTTTGTTTAATTCTGAAATAAATGTACATATTTTAAAACTCTTTTTTTTGTAGTCCCTCCCTGATTTTAAGAATAAAAACTAAAGTTAATAATTTTCACAATTTTGCTTGTCTTTTGCTGTGATGTCCCCAAATATGGAAAAAAAGCCCAAGTGGCTAAAAGATTGCATGAGAAAATTACATGATCTTCTTTCCAGACAACACAATACTGGAAATGACCCCCAATAGCATGGGGGGTGGGCGGTTTGCACCATTGTTCCTACTAGACATTTGGAAGCTGAGTAGGAAGAACCTCATATACGTCTGATTTGCTGGATGCAACCTTCAAGAGGTTTCCTTTCATGGATTTCCCCTTCCTTTACCAGCTGCCAGTGCAAAAAGGGATGTTAAGTCCTATGCTATTTTTCGTTAACCCTTATGATCTTCAGTTTTTAGTTGCAATAATGAGTTTTTGATTTATTGTACTGTTCAGCTCTTAAAGTTATACTCATTTCTTGGCAGCAGTAGCAGTAGTTCCCTTCATGAATACGAAGTCTGCTGTGATACACACTGTCTAAGCACAGAAGATAGTTCCTATCCAGAAAGCTTATCACTCAGCTACAAACCAAAAGGGAACAAACACATGGGGACATTTAGGCAGAGGACATCACAAAACAGATAAGATATTGAATTGTTTTCTGCTTATTACTAATACATCTTTCATTTATTTTCTTCTAAAAGCTTATCTCTTCAGTTGTTCTCTCTCCAGTATTTTTGAGTTTTCTGGTGTTTCTCTAATTATATGTACTAATATATGGGAAGTGAATATTAGAAGCTTATTCAGCTATCCTGATCAATTTGTATAAACTCTATGCAATATGTTCCATATGTTTTTAATTTTATGCACACTATAAGAGCGATTAAATACATGGCATTATGAAACAACCAAGGAGAAAAAAATCCACTAACTTTGCTCATATGTGTGGAAAAAAAGTATACATACTGAAAGCCAAACAGTGTTAAGTCCAAGCTGTTAAATAAAGTATAGTGAGCCAGTTAAATCCAAATAAGTGCATATATAGAATATGGTATCTGCCTTATTATCTACGTAGTTGTAACATAGAGCTAGCAATTTTAAATTTTTTTTTTTCAAACTACCTACCAAAATTATTTGTCAAAAAAATACATCCTTCATTCTTTATATTCCATATAAATTCATGACCTATATTCTATGGATATGTTGAATAGATATGTGTAATGGCGCAGCTACTGCATGGTTGCTATGATTATAATTCCCCAGACACGATTCTTCATTTCCTGTCTAAGCAGCTTGTTGGATTGCAAACCCCACCAAACCTGTCAAACAGTACTGTATTATTTGGTGGCTCAGAAGTTCTTGATAGACTTGCAATGACCTTCAGTTTCAGAGGCAGTGTAACTCAGATACATAGGATATTTCCTGTGATTATTATAAAAACAAGGAAAATCCTGAGGATATTAGCAAGTATTTGTTATTGGGAACAGATTATGTGATTTCTTTCTAGAAACTGTGGCTTGAGTAGCATAAGGTCTGTGTTTCTGAGAGTACTTCAGTACTGCTGATGTGTGCATGACTGGAGTATATTGTGAGTATATGTGGCTATGAATATCTAATGAATATCTGTTTCCTCCCTTCAACTTACATGTATTTACTTAGCTATCTCTCTAAACAATTATTGTTGTTCATATGTCTTACTTTTTCTTGTTAAGGATAAGACAAACCAAACAAAACCCACTAAAACCTAACAGGGAACACCAAAATCATCACTAGAACTCTTTCTTTTTCAAAAAAACCTGACAAGTTTGAGTAATTAATTTTCTGTAGTAACAGTACAACAGAAGAATAAGGACTCTTCTGATGGGGTCTTACAATGTTAGCATTTCCACAGGCCCCTGTAGTTATTTATTACTGATGAATGAGCTGATAAACCCTGTCGCTATTGCCCCCTGTGTAGTTTAGCCCTCACAGATTTATACTCTGCATGGGCAGAAACATAGTTATCAAGAATATGTAGATGGTAACGTTGCACCATTATTAAGAGATTGGCAATGTCCAGACCTAGGTTGTAAAGACAGCAAAACATGCAGAAACACAGTAGGGGCCCCATCTGACATGCTTTCTATGCTGTACGCTTTGGAAGAATTCAGTTTCCCAGCTTTTCCTCCAATAGCACATCTTCCAATAATTTGTACTTTTTCTATGCACACAGGCAGAACACAGATGCAATCATTGTGTCTTGGCTTGTACTTTGAATACAAACTATTTTTTATGATTCATCATAAAGTCTTTGGAATATATAGAAAGTGATATCTTTTAACCAGCAGAAGCATAGCTAGGGAAAATCACAGTTTTAGCAAAGCAGAATTTCTGTTACAGAAAATTATGCAGTATATGGTGCAAGTCAAGCATGACAGTATAAACTTTTAAGAAAGAAAAAGACAAAATTACCTGTGGTCAGTGACTTCTTTTTATCACTTTTCTATTGAAATTAGTGAAGATTAGAAATATATACTACTTCCTTTGTGGGGAAAAAACCCAAAATTTCAATGCTAACTTTTCCACTTGCAGTAAACAAATTAAAACTAGTATTTTCCTTGCATGCTACTGAATGCAATACATTACCTACTTGCTCATTAAAAGTGGAATATTTAAAGTGCTCACCCAAAAATATTAGAATTAAAAAAAAAAAGTAAATGCATAGACTGATAATTTTATTACTTGTTTTCAGGTATGATCCTGAAATTACAGAATGAGGTAAAGTACATGAATTAAAGTGACTTTTTTCAATACGGTATTATAACCTAAATACTTGAACAACATTGTGAAGTCACAAAGTATGTGAGATTTCATATAGTCTAATATATTCCAAAATCATTATAGCTGCCAGAACCTGACTAGCTAGCTGTTCAGAAGCTTGTACACCAGAGTAACTTCAAAATCTGATTAAGTGAATTTTTTCCATATCCACTCTATACTTGTAAAGCTTCTAGCATGTTTGGGGCACAAATGTACAACTTCTTATGTAATAGCAAACTAGCATCTTGACAGTAGAAATGAAAAATTAGCAGCAGTAATCCTACAACAAGTTCTTTCTGGCCATCATAGAAGTGTTAAAAGCCATAAACTGTAGCTGGAGAAAAATGCATATGCATTTCTTTCCCACAAGTGTAAAAGCATATTCTCTAAAAGCCATCCAAATTGGTCTGATTTGTGAATGAATATTACATTTGTTACTACTAGGGAGAAAATGAACAAGTCAAAATAAAGGAGTGAGGGTTTATTTTCAATATATGCATTTTCAAAGGATTTCCTAAATTTAAATATAATTACAATGCTTCAAAAATGATGAACATGGCAAACATTTCATACTGTATGACATGAAACCTCTTATTTTTGTTGAGTGGATTAATCTCATCTAACTTTAAATATATAAAATACAGATGTTTGTATGAGGTAATTTCCCTAGGTTCCTATATCTAATAACTTTTGGAGTATAACTATCTTGGCTTGTCTTGATGTTCTGCTTTAGGACGATGCAAACAGTGGACTAGGCTCCTCTGACTCATAAAAGTAGTTTTGCATGACCAGATCCAGAGCTGTACCTCTACAAGGTAGACATCCACTTAACCAGGGAAAAAACCCAACTTAATAATTCTTTTCCAAATTTGAAATTCAGTGGAAAATTCAAAAGTTTCTAGTTTTCAAAACAACTAGAGACCGTTTTGTCCCCTCTGCCCCACCATATAAATAGATATCGTTTCATGTGTAGATACTGTTTCTGCCATGAAACAAGACACAGTTGAAAAGTAGTGGGACTGGATGATATCCTTTCTTTGCTCATGGCAGTGGTAAAGTTCAATTCAAATGTAATAAGAATTTCATGCTTTGGTGTATCACTTCCTGTATTTTAAAGATTAAACTTCACTTCTGCACTGAGAACTGCTTAGGCAAAACTAGACATCTATTCAGAGCTTTGTCAATTTAATGGGCTTCCACAGATCACAGAGGTCTTTCAGCCAGCTTACCCAGAACAAGGATTAAAGAATTTAACATTTATCAGTCTCTCTCCTCTGGCACAGACAGCATTTATAGTGCTGAGAAAGAAAAAGAGAGTATTTTCCTCAATTCTGTTGACTGAGTCATCTTATTTCCCCCTATGGTGCAGTCTCATTGTTGGCCAACATTGATTCCAGATCACTCAGTACCTGAAAGACAGTTCATCCTCCCTTGCTTCAGCTCTGGGGACTGTGATGTCACAGTGTGAATGACATCAGGTTACTTATCCAAGTGAAATACAACACACACAGACACGTAAAATATGCATATTTATATATTTAAAACATTTTATATATATAAAGTTTTCAGTAGGCTCAACATGTTCAGTCATCCAATAAACAGAGTGTGAGAGGAGATAACAAACAGCCAGGCTTGGAGAAATGAAAGTCATCTTTCTACCACAATGAGATCTCAGCCAAAGCTTAACATCAAACTTGATACCAAGAAACATTGCAATACATACAATAAATAGTAAACATCCCACTTCTAGTACTGTGCTACCTTTCTCTCTTGGAAAAGTGTTCCCATCACCAACTAGAAGGTACAACTACTTTGAAGCAAAATAGAATGCGTAAACAAATAATAGAAGAAATCAAAACTCAGGAGACAAATTAAACATATTTCATTTCATACTATTTTTTCCTACCTCTTTAAAGTCTTTCTTACAATGTTCCCTGCAGGGACACATGGAACTAAAACTAAAGTTAAACGTACAATAACTAACAAGTACTTTCAGCTTGATACTGAATTCCTGTTATAATCTTAGCTACAGTTTTCATTTTCTCCCAGCAAGAAGTAACTTGCATCACCAAAAATACTTTTCCTTAATCCAAAATATTTTAATATCAAGCAAAAATATTTCCTTTACTGCTTTAAAACTAGTATCCTGGGAAGTTGAACGAGTTATCTTTCTAATTCATGGTGTTGCTTGCCACATTGTTACAATGAGAAAACTGACATGTAGTCATATATGCATGATAGTATCAAAGACATTTTAGGATTCAGTCACTCCCTAGCAGATAAGAATTTGCTACTTTGAGCTTATTGCTTGACACCAGGCGAAGAAATTACAGCTTATTACTATTTAGAATGCAAACACCAACAGTGCAGGCCTATTGCAACCCCTGAAGAGGTTTCAAAACCTGACGTCAATAGGTGGTGCGTTATAAACCAAATGAGTGGTAAAAAAACCAAACAGAACCACAAAATAAACCCACAAACAAACAGAAAAGATTTCAACAGTATGTTGTTCAGGTATGCAACAGAAACAGGTAACATACTTCAGGAGTGTGTGTGCATTTTTTGTACACGTGTATGTATACAATTAGCCAAATAAGAAGAAAGTCAATACAAAATTTCTCAAATCAAGGTCAAGAAGTCTAGTTTTGCAGGTATCTGTTAATGAATTTGAAGTTCAGGGACTTTTTTCAGTGAAGTTCTGTAGGATAAGGTAGTGTCCCGATCCGTTTCCCATTGTATTCAGCGGGAGTTCAAATGGTAGTCAGCTGCTAATGACTTGAAAGTGATGTTGTCTTTCCATAGGAGGTGCAGAATACTGTAGATACTGCCAATGCCTTAAACTAGATTATACCTTTTTTTTATGGTGTTTAGCCTTTCTGTCATTACCAAAGTGCCAGAGAAAGTGGCAATTCTGTTCAGAAAACTAGACTCAACTACATAGACCCTTTTGCATATCTGTAACAAATAATGTCTCATAGTTTTATCTAGTATACTGTTACATATTTACATTTTATTTAAGCCTCATATTTTTTAACTGTCAAGGATTTTTCATAATTACGAAGTTAGGTAACTCTAAGAAACTGGTATAGCCACTGAAATTCTAAACGCTGTCTCTGCGCTGTTGCCTTTCAAAGCTTTAAAAGCAAAATACAATTTAAATGTGACATCTGGTAGAGTTATTAAATCTAGCAGCAGCTGAGGAAACATAAAAGGATTCTTCTTTTAAATAGAAAACAAGCTGACATTTTACAAACACTTATTCACTATTTCAGCTACTGGTATACATTAGAGAAGACTATAATAATCAGAAAGAATTTGAATGATCTACAAAACAAAAGTATCTACTAAATTACAAAAACAGCAGATGTTTCAGCATTTATTTCTCTTTAAACCCTCTGATTTCATACATTCAGTGCATATATCTTTTCTCCTATTAATTTTCAGCTGCATATTCCACTCCATAGCACATATGACATTTTGTTACTTTATCCTGAAACAATGTCTCAGCCAGATCAGAGAGATATGATATAATTACTCATAACATAGTTTTTACTTGTTTCCAAACCCCCTTTCTATAAGTAGCTCCTTGAACTTCAGGTGTCCGGTTTGCATGATCAAATGGGTCTTTATTGTGAAATCATTATTATTTTTACTGCATGCATATCTTTAACTGGGCATGACTAATTGGTGTGGAATAAAGCCTTTTCACAACCAGTATACAGTGCACACTATTTCACAACTAGCATATGGTATGTACAGTCTGGTCAGGCACAGTCAGAACAGAAAAATAACAATTGACTAACCAGCCCTGTTTACACAGGGAAGTATCTTATTTTTTAAATGATGCCCATTGACTTAAGATGAGAAACTCTGACCATCAGAGAATAATTTTCCACTCAGATTTTTTTTTTTTTTTGTCCTATGGTCTTGAATTTGCTTGCAGTTATATCCGTTTTCAGTTATGTCATACTTACCTTTCCTTACAAAGTTGTTTTTTCTAATTTTACTTCCCCAATATTTATTTAAGGGTTTGGAGAGACAGAAAAGATACATAACTACTATACCATATTAAAAAAAAAAAAAAACACAAAAAAACAACCAACAAACAAAACCAAAGCACAAATGGTGCATTCCTTTTTTCAAAGAAAATTGTCATTGACTTGAGAAGAATGAGATCTGGCTCACCATGACCTAAGAACTCATTCTTTAACAATTTTCTTACAACTAACAATGAACTGGCTCTTTTTGATACACAGCATTTGAGATACAGCACCAACAGAGTCACAGTCTATCCAGTTCTAATGGGCCCCAATCATAAAGCTAACAGAAATAAAAACATGTGACTTAAGATGGTTGGTGGTAGTGGAGGGATTGGCTTACAGTTGCTCCTTATTCTGGAAAATAGCAAAACAAACAAATAAAAAAAAATACATGGTGTGGGGGGGTTGTTTTGATAAAAATGGAGGTTAGAAAGTGGCTTTAACAACTGATAGAGCTCAGAGCACTTCAGACAAAAAAAAAATCTACAAAAAGAAAAGAAAATTGATAGAAACCTGTCTAGAAAGTCCAAAGCATCAGACTCCACTAAGCTATGCCAATTTCTCATTGCTGGAAAGATTAATTTTTTTTTGTATTCATTGCCAAGTGTTCAGATTAATTCACGTGCTAGTAGCTTCCTTACCTAGAAGTCCAAGACCTAAATTCTAGCTGTAAGATATAATTTTGATAAAGGACATGTGTGAGATAAAAGTATTCTCGAGTCCTGGTAGTAATGAATAACTCAAGCTGTTACATGAACGTTTTATTCTATGAAAAAGCTGGTTTGGCAACCATTCACTCCCATTTCTTTTCTTGCCTTGAGCCTATCACTTCTCAGCTGTGCCAATGCAACTATTTAGGCGGCTTCACTTTAAACTGAATCATCAAAATACTCCTGGTTATAAGAGTCATTCACATCACAACAGAGTCAGGAATAAACTTTTAAATCATCTCTCCACTTCTCAGATCCAACTTTGAGTAACGGTTATGTAAAATATGGCCCAGCCAACTCCCTGCTGATCAATTAAATCAATGATCATGTGATAAAAAGTCTGTAGTTTTACCAAGATTTAAGGGGTGAAAGGAAACCTTACAGTTGTCGCAGACAGCAAATAGGCGCAGACCTAAAAAGGACTAAATTGTGGAGCCGAATGTAGGTAAGATCTGGATGTTTAGTTCCAAAATATAGTTATTTTGACACGTCAGACACTGAAAAACTTGCAAACAATGATTTTTAATCATTAAATTTCCCCACATGCCTAAATTTTTCCCTCGTAAATTTCTCTATGCCTGCTTATACTTGTAAGTATCTTAAGTAGATCAAATAGCAAGAGTAGTACTCGTTTGCCATGTATGTCAAATAAATAACTAATTCTAGTATAGTAGAAGTTACATGTCCAAGAAAACCCACCATATACTATTATTTCAGTTCTCCAGGAAAGTTTTAGTTTTTACAGCATCAAAACCACTGCCTAGAAAATCTCCTGTTTCATATACCCAAAGTGAACTCCCTTAAATTTAGTTTTATACTGAGAAATGATTAAAAAAATAATACTTGGATAATACTTGAAAGTAAGTCTAATGTTATACTACTTTGTGTTCATTTATTTTAAATTTTACTGTACTGAAATGCTACAGAAAAGGATTAGTTTTACTATAAGATGATTGAAAACTCTAAGAAACACAGGTGTTTCATACACAGTGAATTCTACCGTATCGTAGAATTTATCACCAGATTTCTGTGGTCGGCTTGCCATTGGCTTTAACCAGGATATACCAGTTTAAAAAGTTTTGGTTTCTCTTACATTCACTGCTCCTCTCCTTGAAGCAGTGCTGTAAAAGGTTATGATATTGTATAACTGTGGTTACCCCAAGATGATACTGAATGCTGTGCTGACCAATATGGTTCCACTGTTTCTCTGTAGAGCATCATCTCCACCATCCTTCTTCAACAGTTGTTGTGTTATATTTATATGACTATGCCATGCTGTTTGAGGCAAAGATCATCTTTTCATTAATCATGTGAATGATGTTTAACAGATCAGAAGTCTCAAAGTCCTCAAACCCTGCAATTATAAGGAAACTAACCACAATCATGTTAATTATGATGAAGAATTGCCGGATGGGGTTAAGTTGTGCTTTATGCAACCCACCCTTTGAAATCAGTGCAATTATCACAAAATTATTTTTGGAGCGGTGAAATTTATGCTATATGGATTTATAAATTTCAATTCATCTCTCTCTTTGTTTGAATATAATGCAAATTGAATGAAATCTAGTTTCTTTTGTTTCCTGTGTAAAGGAAGTCTTAAGCAGGTCATTCAGCAACATCTTTTAGATTTTATTTTCCTTATCCCTGAAAGTGATGTTTCTTAATTCTTTCAATAAAACTTTAGAATAGCTAAGAAATCCTAAGCAAAACTAAGGAAGTCAAAAGTTCAGTTTTGCAAAGAAGTTAATGAATCAAAGTTGTTGCTTTGTTATAATTTAAAAAAAAAAGATTATTAAACTCTTTATGAAGGAAGATATTTAAAAATATCTTCACTGATTAAAATATTTCATTTTACATATTCATAATGTGATCTTCTTTGCAGCTGCCAAAAAATAATTTCAAATGGAAAATTAAAACATTTTATTTCAAATCAAGTTATACAATTTCTCCAAATAGATACCTTAGCAAAATCTAAATAATTCTGTTAAGTATGTAATTTTTGTATCAGCTCAGCTGTTGGTGGAAAATTCTTCAATCAAAGTTTCTGCAGAAAGCTTTAAGATACTTAATATAATTATCCTATCCAATGTAAAGGTTTAAGCTTGCATGGTTATCTGTTGATGCATTCCTAATATATCTTAACTTTGAACCTCCATATTTTGTAGCTTTTATTAAAACCTGTATAAAAGCTGTATGAAGACCATAGATGATACCTAAAGGATTACGCTAAACCTTGAGTTTAAGTTTTGCGAAGGGATTGGATTTATATTCTTGAATGACAAAAGAAAATAAAACATTGTTTCTCAAGGTATTTAAATTAGCCTTTAAGAATAGTCACAGAGGTACCAAAAAAACCTTATTTTTCATTCAAACTACTTAGAAAGGTCTCTGGAGCCCTTTCTACCATCAGTGTGTTTGTGTTGGATATCTGTAGAGCTATGCCATTGCCACAATGGCTATTGTGGCAATGGATTGCTGGTTTTATGCAAACTGAAAATCATTCTGGTCAGATGACTCTAAGAAAATCTAAGCAAAATGACCTTGGGGATTATCCGTTCAGATCAAAGTGATTTATAGCAGAAGTCTGCTGATGTAGAAAAGAACTTTGCACATGAGAATCACAAGTTACAACAGTATTTTACAGATTTGAAACTAAAACAATATTTGAATATGAAAAATCATTGGGAAGAAGTATAACCTTTTTCTAAGCTATATAGCTAAATAATGAAATTGTTCTTATGAAAAAGGGAAGAAAAAACCCAAACACTTGTCATATATGTGTATTAAATGTTGAAGATATGTGGTGGTTCCTCTACTAAATAAAAACTCTACACAGATTGTTGCATCAAATAGTTTTCACCTGGAAAATTCTCATTATTTTTTAATTTTTTCATTCTAATGCACACTCCTCATATTCTAAGGTGGTCTTGCTCCCTAAATGGTGACAAATAACAAAAAATGGCATGAAACGATTGCTACTGCTGTATTACACAAAATATGCAGTATTACAGTGATCTTGTACAATACTATGCATTTACAAAAACAGTACAGCAAAAAATGGCACATTCATGGGTTAGAAAGTTCTTTCATGATTAGGGTACCTACAATTTAGCTGCTAAGCAGCTGTTTCTTTGAGCCTCCTCATAAATTCAATGTTGTACTAAGCTTAGTATATGGCTGTGTAGCAGGAACATCATGGCCTGGTTTTCCTTTCAGGGAGGAAAATCAAATAATACAATACTGAAATCTTAAGAATTATACTATAATAAAAAGATACTAATGAGAAGAGTGGTATGATGAAGTTAAGGATGTAGCCTTACAGAGAGACACGCAAGTGATACGTAGACTTCATCTGATCAGTCATGCTGTAGTTGTAAGGGACCCCAAGTGCCTCAACCAGCTTTATTCACTTGCCAATGGTCACCAAGCTTACCTTCTACAGAATGGTTTAGAAACTATGCATCAAGCTGGTCTATCACACGGGCTCAAGAAAACTCCAAGTTTCTCAGTGGGAGGAATCCTCTCCTCCTGTCAAGGAGAAAGGCTGGGAAAGGTACCAAAGTCAGGGGAGTCAGTTAAAGACTCCCTGGCAACCCATTCAGATGAAACTCAGGTGAAAGATCAGGAAGCCAATAAAGCAAACAGGATCTAAGTTTGCTTGGCCTAGGCAACAACCTAACCCCTAAACAAACATCAGCTAGCCACCTTGCCCACTGACCACTCAATTCTTCTCCTTACAGACATACAGCTGAAGCAGAAGGATTAGTGAATATCCTCATTTGTAAGAGTCTCTAACCCTGTAGCTTGGGCACAATTTGAAGAGATGAGATATATGGTCAGTTCCTCAGAGGAGGAAAATGAGGGTCTCCTAGTACCAGTCGAGGCAGTAAAAATTGTTAGAAAACAGAACAATCAAAATAGCACCTTTTTTTTTTTAAGCAACACACTAAAAAGAACACACTAATAAAGAAATGACACCTGATCAGCATTTTAGAGAAGGAGAGTATATTTACAGGAAAATTTAAGGCTGTCATTCCTATGTTTGATGGCTCTTTCAGACCATATTCTGAAAGATAAGTAGTTCCTATATAACCTTTCAGAAGCTGAACAGGCCATCAGAAGGATACAGATTCCAGTCAAAAGGTCAAATCCTTTCTTACAGCCATATTTCTAGCTCTATATATGCATGCATTGTAGATACATGTATATGCACATTGGTAGCAACAAAGCTACTACCCTTGAAAAGTAGGTAATGAAAAATACATGTTAAAAACTTTAATTTTTATAATATAGAATAGTCTTCAGATTTCATTCTTTTCATCAATTTGATTTAAACCTATAATAACAACAAAAAGTGTTTTTCTTACTGCAAAGCTTGTTCATAAGGATGTTGACAGTAGAAACAGCACAATAAAACCTTATCACATAGTTATATCCAAGTTAAGAGCCAACAGCAAGAAACTCCTCATCCAGAAGCCATAGTTTCTTGCTAGACAAAAAAAGGATGAAGAGAGATAAGGTAGGGTTACACAGCTTTGGCATATCAAACCACCTGCTTCTCATCTGCCTTCTAATAGAAAATTTATTCTCAAGGATTTATTCTCAGAATTTATTCTCAGGGGGGAAAAAAAAGGAAACAAAAAGTCACATGTAAGCCCCATCAGGAATGACGAAATAAGAATCTGTTCTTTTCCATATTGCTTTCTCCTCTCTTTTCAGGGAAAATAAGCTTAAATGTTTACAGCAGTGTTATCAAATATTAAATCTTCCCTGTTCTTCTAAAGAGTTAATTAGGGAAAGATGGGATACATATTGTCTTGTCAATTTGAGATTTGAAAGTTTTTTAATGTTTCAAGAGATTAAATCAACACTGGATTTTGAAGGCTTTCATTAAAAGTGGGTGTCTCTCCTCTCTTCTTTCTCTATTAAAAGAATTCCAACATTATTGTTGTGGTTTAGCCCCAGTCGGCAATCAAGTACCACACAGCCACTCACTCACCCTCTCCCAGCAGTGGGATGGGGGAGATAATCAAAAGAGCAAAAGTAAGAAAACTCATGGGCTGAGATAAGAACAATTTAATAATTGGAACACACACACACACACACAAAAAAAAAAAAAAAAAAAAAAGAAGAGAAGGAAAACAATGAGAGAGAGAGGAACAAAACCCAGGAAAAAAACAAGTGATACAACCGCTCACCACGTGCCGATCAATGCCCAGCCAGTCCCCGAGGAGTGATCGCTACCCCCCAGCCAACTCTGCCCCTGGTTTCTATACTGAGCATGACGTCATATGGTATGGAATAGCCCTTTGGCCAGTTTGGATCAGCTGTCCTGGCTGTGCCCCCTCCCAGCTTCTTGTGCACCTGGCAGAGCATGGGAAGCTGAAAAGTCCTTGACCAGTGTAAACATTACTTAGCAACAACTGAAACATCAGTGTGCTATCAACATTATTCTCATACTAAAATCCAAAACACAGCACTATACCAGCTACTAGGAAGAAAATGAACTCTATCCCAGTCAAAACCAGCACAATTATAAATTCTCAAAGATTTGCTGAAAAATGTTTTTTGTGTATCATTGCAACTTCCTGAGGAAATACCTCAAATCTTCTAATGGTTAATATTTTTAAATAAAAACTTACAGAAAGTGAACCACCTCAACCAGGATGAACTGAGACTTCAACCTTTCAAGGCTCTAAGACTCATCCTTTAAAGATTCATCCTTCAAGACTCAAAGGCTTTACCCTTTAAAGACTCCAGGTTTTTTTCAGCAGGAGACCTCATCCAGAAATTAAGAGACTAATGCAATACAGGGAACAGTGTGATTCTGCAGACTGGTGATTACATTCTGCTAGGAAAGGGAAATACTAACTCTGTCACTATTTCAGGACCTATTATTCAAAATAGTGAGGATCTCATCAGCTACAGTTACATTTTCTTCTGTCTTCATCTGAACCCTGGCAGGTAGCAGATGTGAAACTCCTTAGGATGAAGAAAGATTTTAAAAGATTTTATTTCCTGCCTCAGAGTTCCATTTTTTTTTTTCCCCTTTGGGAAGGGTGGTGTTTGCTCACCCTTTCAAATGATGTAACTTGCTGCATTCCGGTCAGGATCTTGAATGGCTGAAAGCATTTTCTGAGATCCATTGAGCATCTAAACTTCAGAGAAGGATGAATCTTAAGATATAAGCCTGCTCTCCACATTTTCTATGGAGAGGTTTTGAATGATTCACAATACATGGTGCAGAGCATTATTTAGCTCACCATTCTGAGTCAGCCAAACTTCTTAAGGAGCTGAGGTACACTACACATAATTCTGTACGTGGCTTCAAAGACAAAATACCCAAAAGTTATTTGCTGCAGTACTTACCTCCTAGGCATCAGACACCCTTATTTGATCTAGGCTTGGCTTGTTTTTTCACTTTAGTATAAGTTTTTGCTAATAAAGTACTACAACATATCAACTGAGTGTTAATGCAGAAATTGGCACTTTAATCAAGTCTGAATACCTTTTTAAAGACATAGGTCAAAATAGATATTATAGACTGGAACACTCTGACAGCTCTGTGTACCAGATCAAACAACGCTAGCTGTCCCTTTTGTCCTTATTGCCTAAAAACCCAGTTACAGCAGATGACATTTTTCTCAAACATCACTTTAGATGCAAATTCTGCATTTTCAAAAAACTGCATATCAGGGTTCTTGACTCAGTTTGTCAAACACTCTTCCAAGATTCACCGTCTATTTGACCTTGAAAATATGAATCCATGACTCCAGGGGAATAACTATGCGTTCCACTCCTCACTGACTGCATACCCCTTACTAGCTCCTGAAAGCCAGAAAAACAAATTACCCTTGAGTAAACAAACCACCTTTCCATCTATCTTTTCTTCCCTTTAGGTACTCCACATGGTTAGAAGAATTTATTTAAGATGGTCCATTGGGAAAAAAAAAGCCCTAGAATCAGCTTTGTGAAGAGACTGTTACATTATCTAGATTTTTTTTTTTTTTTTAACAAAGATCCATTCAGATTTTATAGTCCCGATACTGGTATGATAATGCGTAAAATGATGGCACAAGATAGCGTCTTCATTCAACGCTCTCAGATCACTCTGAGAATTTGTGCAACACAGAAAACACCTACATCATTTCCATCAAGTATCTTTCATCACTGGTAAATATGAAGAGGTTTAACTTGGTATCACCCTACAGCTGCCTGCTGCCAGCACCTGGACACCTGTACCCAATACACTTGCACACACAAAATATTAACAGCTGTCCATGTGTGAAGTCTAAATCATGACTACAGGTGAGACAGTGCTGGTTTTGAATTCAATTAAAAAAAAATCAGAAGAAATGAATTAAAAAATGTAATTAATTTTCATTTCACTAGTGACAGACTGAAGCGAGAGTCATGCTGTAAATGAGCATCACAGAAAGCTCATCTGAGCATCTCCTATCATTCCAATTGCTTGGTTCTTCAGATGCATTTCTTACTCCGTTTTATAATAATTTTACCACTGAGTCTTATTACACGTATGAAATCTCCTGACTTAGTAACCCACCTGTCTTCATCTCTTCAGGAGACAGTTTTCATTTCACAGTTCTTCACTTTAATAAATGATAATTACATATTGCATGGAGCGCTAGAAGTGGAGATTTAACTTGGTAGCGTACAGTTAAGAGGTAAAATACAAAGAGAGCACAACCAGCCTACATTTTGTACATTCTCAAATGCTCCTCCATTCACTAGCACGTATTTGTTAGCACGTAACAATATGCACGTATTTGTTCTTTATATTATATATTTCTTGGTAACTTCTCAGGTTCTGTAAACTGATTCCAAAGGGAGACTTACAAGGCTGACAATGATTGTTGCGGATTACCATCACTTGTGTAAATAAAGAGTGCCTACCCTCCTATTGCAGCATGCAATGGCTTCAAATAACATTAAGAGCTCTTGATTATGCAGTGTTCATTCTGAGCAGTTTAAAGCTAATGATATTGCTTTCTAGTTCATTTTGGTTTGGTTTCCTTAAAGAAAGTGGGGGTGGGGAATAATTTAATCAATTAGATTTTTAAATATATAATTTTTTACTAATTATGGAATGGTTGTCCCTCAATTGAAATATTCATTTTAAACTAGTAAATCTCTCTCCTGAAATCTTATTTCATTCCATAGTCTCAACTTGAAAGACTAAGATGGATTTGGGGAAAGGAAAATAGTAGTATTACTTGGGAAATAAAATAGTATTACTGATGCAAAACTATAGATTTTTTTTCCCATGTTTTTAAATAATAGCTGTAGAATTTTGGAAAATTGTCTTTTGTCAAAGCTTTAGAGATTAAAAAATAAAGTATGTTAAAAATTTTTTTGAAGTTAAGATATTTTAAAACACGGCTAAACCAATAATACAGGTTTTCATCACACAAACAGTATCTTAGCTTCTTTTCCCTCTATGACAGAAAATATATGGGAAGTGTCAACTCTGCACATTACTTCTGTCTGCTGTCACTAGCAATTTTTTCGAAGGCTCATTTGCAAATTCTGATGATGAAGTTATGCCATGCAAAAAGCACCTTAAACTCCTTTAGTTATTTTAACAAAATTAGAAGCAAGCTGATTATTGAACCTGTGTTACTGGAAGAAAAATTAGTTGCTGCTTTTCTGCTTGAAATTATTCAGTCAATCAGTTTCAGGGTTGAAATCCATTCTGATTTCCCATTTCCCACCCAATGTATGAGAAACTCAAAAGTATTCAGGAGATATATTAGTATATTGGAAAAGTGCTTTACATTGGCTAAGAGCCTAGAAATCTACATCCTCTAGAGGTCAAGTATTTCATCCAGTTCGAGATAAAAAATTCCTGGGAATGGTTTAAAGCTTGAGACAATTCAGTGCTTTAAAATTATGAAAATATTTCATAAGAAAAGAACGACATTATAATTTTATGTTTTACTAATGCTGGAAAAGCTGTTCAAATACAAGTCTGTTTGAGAAATTAAGCTACCTTACTCATTAATTGACTAGACGGGTATGATTCTAAGACTGCAAAAATATTTACAATAGCTTTATCATTTCGGCTCTATTTAATATCCAGAGGTTGGCCAAAAAAGACTGAACATAAATGTAAAATTAGGGGAGGTTAATGTCTAAATACAATATGTACTTGAAAAGAAGAGCAGAATGACTGTGCCTGTCTCTGATATTATCTTTTTAAGTACTATATGAAATCAATTCACCTTAAAAAATTAAATATACTCTACAGTATATTTGACAGCAATGACAGCAATACTGCAGATGAATCTTTCTTACAACAAAAATACGATCTGGAAAAACATTAACTAAACCAGCCCTACAATAACATCTCTGACAAAGTTAATGTCCCTGTGGGCTATTTTTCCTTGATTACATAATGGACTTTAAGTACAAATACACAAAAACGTAACATTGGTTTTAACATCATCTGCCAGAAAAGATGGGAAGTGATTTAACTACTCAATGCTCACAGATAATGCCCCTTTTCTACAGGCATCTTCACTTTCAGGGTAAGATACTGTATTTCGAAAACTGTATTAGCATGATTTAATGTTGGAGGCATACTCAGATCTTCATGCAACTAGTTTATGCTTTATATTTCCTCCTTCCATATGACATAGGTCAACCAGAAATTTTTGTGCCAGAAAATAATATATATTATTTAAGATGAAAAGAGTAGGTTTTTTAAAACAAAGAGTATATTTGTCTGAACCAATTAACAAAGTCTGAATGCTAAAACTATGGTATCTATTCATGATCTCTCCGAACTGAGAGCAATAGTGTGTTTTATTTGCATTTCTTTAGGACCATGTACTGACACTTCTCAGTTTTTTTTTAAAAAGAATACCTCTTCCAGAGAAGATATCTAATTGCCAAATTTAAATAACATTTGGACAAGCCCTAAACTTGAAACTGAAATCTGAGACTAAATTCTAAAATAATGATTGAGTATAAGGTGGACTGATTTATCTAACTCACTTACTCAAAGAAGAAACTATTTAATATTCATTGTATAAAGTTCTTACTGAGAGAAAATTATTTTTTCTTCTATATTGATGAGGAGTTTAAATAATGATACATAATTTTTGTGATAAGCATATATAAAGGTCAGAATTTAAAAGATTTTATTTTGGTCATTCAGTATCAGAGTGAGAAACTGCACCATGAAGCTGTGAATCCATCATCTCTCATCATCATTAGATTTCAAATTATAGTCAAAAGAGAGGAGGGCTGCTGATGGCACAAATTAAAATTATTTAACGAATGATGGTCAGCACTTGCAATAGAAATATCACTATTAGGCTGACTGACAGTATCATGCTGATTGGCTAAGTTTCAAGCAGTGTGAGAGAGTAGGACTGATACACATTAACATGATCAGCAGTGTCACATACAGTGTGACTAATAAAGGGGTATGTCTCACTATCAATGATTAAATAAGATTGCCCATAATTAGGTGAGGTTATATTTTCTTTGACTCTTGCTCCTTAAAAAGCAGTATTTATGATAAAATGTTCTAAAGTTTCTCACTGTTTTACTTTCAAATACTTGAATGCCAACTAATCAGTAGTTTTGATAATCAGTAGTTTTGATTATGGTGAATGACCCCTCTTTTTTTTCTGGAGTTGGTTTTTTTTTAACATTCTTTCACTTTTTCTGTTTTCTTCCAGAGGAAAAACACTTATTGAGGCATCAAATAAACTTAGCAAAGATAAAAAAATCTTACCATGTTTAAGTAGTCTGACTGATAATATAAATAATTTGGAATTGCACTGTTACTCTTTCTGAGTAATTCCATCAGTAGGCACTTTCTGAAACAATTAAGAAAGGGGTCTTAAAACAATCAGCACAGAATAACACACTTCAATATTATCGTTCTTCCCAATTCTTCCTTTCCAGTATTTGTTCACACTACAGTGCTATCAAAAGCCCATGAAAGCTTATGATCACATACTAGCTACTAGTACTTGCTAAAAGAGACTGTGGGCAAATTCTGGTAGGTATGATTTATCCGAGGCCATACTCCAGCCAACAGTGGAATCTGCAATAGAAAGCTGCATCTCTCAAACCCAAATCAAGTTTCTTATACAAGTTCTCCAGCACCTCTTACAAATAGAAATTATTACCTTTACACAACAGCAGCACCAGACGGGAATTTTGTACTTGTTTCTCAAGATAGGGTATCACTATCGTGGAGAGGAAGAAAGAAGCAGGCAAACAGGCCCAGAGGTGCACAGGGAAAGAAAATGATTGTGAAGAAGGACCCTGAACAAATGAAGAAGAAGGGAAACTAAGATAAAAATAATCACATATCAGTGATAGAAGTTTTACTTCCTGTTTAATCTACAAATCTCCTTCAATCTTGATAAAAAATACAGTAATTAACACGAAAAAGATTGCCTCAAGGCTATATCTCCAAGGAAAAAAAGTGTTTCAGTTTTTTCTTTGATTAATTTATTTCAAACCCCCAAAAAATATTTTCCTAATTTAGTCTGGACTTTCTTGTGCCAGTTCTGATCTGAGAAGGTGGCTTTAAACATTGTGGGAAATCATAACAAAGGGGAAAAAAGTCTTCAGTAAAGCTCTTGAGACTTCTGAGGGATATTCTTTAGTCTTCCAAAGCGTTAAGAATAATGATGAAGGACAACAAAAAAGCCATCTGAAATCAAGTCTTTGGGGATTGTAAAACAGCATGTATTCCATTTTAATATTGCCTTAACCTTTATATCTAGAATGTTCATGTTTAGTACATAATGAAAATATAAAACTGCACAATAAAATATATCAAACCTCTGCCTATTGATTATCAAAAGAGAAGAGTTTGGATTTTAGTGTTATCTGTCTTTTCAGTATGGATACTTTATTTTAGAAAGCCAACATGCTGATTATCATCATCTCAGTATATTCTGGAGTAAAATTTTGGGGCTTAGTTTCTTATCTGAGAGATACTTTGAATCAATCTAATATTATTTGTGAATAGTAGAAGCTGACTAAAGACTAAGTTTATCATACAAACCAAATTTAAGATCCTTTCAACATTATAATGATGCCTTATTTAAAAATCTATCTTTAATATTACGGTATGAAAATCCTCAGGCAAGGCTGTCATGAAACTTTACTTGGACTGAACAGAATTTCCAGCTAATGTCTGGAAATATCAGCTAGTGAAAATTTATGCTCAGATCCCACATATTACCTGAGAGCAGAAGTGAAAAGCAAGTAAGACCAGGCTGATCACCTGAAAAAAACAGCCATCCCGTTTCTTAGATGAGAGATGCTGGAAATGTAAGCTAAAAATACTTTCATGCAACCAATCTACAAGGTGAAGAACACATTTAATGTCTTCCTTGGTAAGGCAAACCATTTTTCTTCTTTAGTTTATGAAAGGAAATAATAAAAGATAGGGGTTTAATTTCATTAACAAACTATATTATTTTTCTTGATGAAAACAAGATTAAAAAATTAGATTCATTTTAGATAATAATTAAGGGAAAGGTAGATATATACAAATTTTGCAGTTGGGTTACAGTACTGTACAATAATTCTGCACAATCTTACTGAAATCTTACTTCTGTATTGATATAAGAAAGCTACTTTTTAATTAAGATTGGAATTTATACAGTACTAAATCATGCATGACAAAATTACAGAATAGAAAATTTATACAAATTACAAAAGTTCGATCTGATCTTCAGCCCTGGTGCTTTCACCACAGAGTATGAAAGCTATAAAAATTGCTCACACAACAAAAAGAGAAACTCAGTGAATAAAAGCTTATGTTGAGAGCAGGCATCTTTAAAAACATTCTGATTTTTCCAACATTCCTCTCAACTTTAAACCAACAGACACAATTCTGCCTTCATTTTATCTGATGAAGTAATCATATTAAGGACACTGTAATTGTTATTTTATAAACAGGTTAGGCCTATTAGCCAATATTTTGAATACCATATTTTGGAAAATACAATAATATCTCTGGGAAACAAATGCCAAAGAACCTTGAGTAAAAGACTTGATTATTCATCTCATGAAGCCAGTTGTACCGATTCCATATAGACATTAAATGTGCTTTCAAGCAGGGATTAGGATTGGTTCTCATTTGTAGAGTTTTGTACGTAAGAGGTGCAACTCCATCAGCGTTCTAGTTCAGACTGCACTTTTGAATCATATTTTGCAGTCATGTCTGTCTTGCTATCCATTCATTTGTGATGTGAACTGGATTCCTTATGGATAAAATAAAACTAGAATGTACACTGCAGGAGTCCACTTAATGCATTGTAAGTGCAAAAGGGCATTTAGACTAAAACTAATGCAAAGTAAAAACCCCTGAAACGTGTGTGTCATGAATTCAAGGAACAGCACTTAACTAATACAGGAAAAGTGAAGAGCACCACAATGTCCAGTTCAAATTAGAACTTTTATCCATGAAAAAAATTTAACTTTTCATGGAAGATCAAGTAAATCAAACAATATCCAGATCCTTTGTAAGCAAGGGAGACTAAAGGGGGGAAAAAAGCCTGCCTTTCTAGCTTGAGGCTTTGTACTTTTATCCAAAGCAAGCAACAACTGGGTTCTAATCCCTGTTCTGTTGAATATTTAATTACTCATATGAAATGGAAACATTTTGAAGGTGGGACTGAGAGTAGTCTTTTGCTCAATGATCATGAGACTCCATTAGAAAGGCCAGGTTAAAATCTCCTTACAAATAAGTAGAAATTGAGTTCAGTTCTCCCACCAGTATGTTTTTGTGCCAAAAATTTTGATCTAAAATTTAATCCTAAAGATTTCTTTCTGGCTAAAGTTACTTGACAAATTCTACCCAGTTTTGCAGATAGCATCTGGATTACCATAGTCATTTACTTATCCATCCTATGTGTGTGTGGGGAGGGAGGGGGATGGAGCTTCATTTGGGTTACTGTTGAGTATCCCACAATCCTGCCAGTACACACAGTAGAAAGGTAGGGTGATGCAACAGCTGATTAGAAATCAAATGCTACTCTGAATATGTGTCTGCCTGAGCGTTTTAGTTCAGATCAGGAATGCACTCTTGAACTGAATCCTGATTTTTCCCACTCCGGCTCTGCAGTTCACATCAGAGAACAATCTTGAGGCATATAAACAGGTTTCCTTTCAGAAGAAACTAAACTGGAAGATGCATGACGGAAATGAACTTAATGTACTGCCATTGCTGGTAAATCCAAGAGACCAGACTGAATTAGACTAGATCTACTCTGAAGTAAAATCACCAACAGGCAGTGTGGATTTTGGATCCTCAACACCAACTGCTTCACTCTACAGCCTTGCTCCTATTACTCCACAATATTTATTAATAAGCGTGCAGCCAGTCACAAACGTCCCTTTCTTTCATTTTAAAAACAAGGTCTTATCTCTGCCATCTACTATCAGATTTACCTGAGGCTTTTAGTTTCTAATTAACATTGAATTTGAAAAGTCAAGTTTACAGCTTACGCATAGTAGCAAACAAAAATCTATGTACACTGACACCACATACACACACAATTTTGTTGTTGACGTTAAGCTTAAGTGATTACCAACTTTTCCACTTCCACAGCCAGGAAAACTTCAGTCTTTCAATTACTTTTCCTTTTGAAAGCTTAATCAACATATTTTTTGCTACTTACTTCTAGCTAAGCTTTAAAAAAAAAGAGAAACCCAGCAAAAGGTAATGCTTTCAGGAAGCTAAAAAATGTAAAGATCATGTTAAAGTGACATCTAAGTAAAGAGGTAGCAGAGCCATAAAAACTGGTGACACTATAAATAGAACATTTCATTTTACTTTTTGTAAATAAATGTAAACAATAGCTCAAATTTCAGTTTTATTAAGTGCCTTCTGCACGTTTGAAAGCCTTTCTTATTTAACATTTGCCAGAAGTAACTTTTTCCCCTCAAGCTATTGTGCTTACAGGATGCTCTCTAGAATTACATGAGAATACTATTTTTCCTGAAGCCTGGTTTGTTACAGTAATACAAATGCAAAGCCATTTCCATCCTGATTGATATTTAACACTGATAACACCTACTTATTTTACACTCTAGGACAGCAATTTAATTTTATTTTATAATTGTATTCTTAATGATGAATTGGACAATTACCTCCTGAACAATTTGTATCAATATAGTCCTCATTCACATTCCAGAAAAGCAAGGTCAAGCGTTAACTCTCAAATAATGAAAAGAAACAGCTGAGAATGAAAGTCCATTTGAAAGCACAAACCTTAGGCTAACGTATTAGTTTCTCCTCAAAGGAAGCTTTATGGGTTTGAAAATTGCTGTGTAACAGTGTGTAGTTGCTTGTAAATCCAAGCCTGAAAGACAAGGCATGTCAAAGGAAAAGAATTTCCAGTATGGGGACAATAAGTAGATGTCAACCTATGCCTTTTTTTTCCAAATGTATTTCCCAAAGAAGATAATAAATCCTTTGAAGTTTAGGCTGATTTGAAAATTTAAGCCTTCAAAGTTCAAACTAGCTACTTAATTTTGCAAACCTCACTATTGCATAACCTCAAACACTTTGATCTTTTTTAGCTGCTTTACACTGGGACTTTGAGTTTCTAGTTCTTTTTCTATAACTAAAATGTCATATAAAAGTACATGATGGAAAACTATTTTTCTAATTGCACATATACAAAAGTATAGGAGAGATCCACATTTCCACAATGCAATATTTTGCTCGTTTTTTTTTATGTGTGGGTGTTTGTGCTCTGGATTCTGCCCTTTTTAAGAGTTCTTCACACTACCTAAGAAAACCACAATCAGGGCTGCTCTTTCAGAAAAATTGATGTCCTAGTCATTATGGTTGTTATATGTCCCATAGCATATTTTTAGCTGGATGCTCTGTACTTCATGTACTCAAATAGAATGTTCCTAATTGTATTGTGCCCCTTATTATTATCTCTCTGCATAATTTTCTAATAGGGAAGGGAATATTTTGCCACTAAAGTGGTTGTGTATTACTGCTATGTTGTTGTGCACAATTAAACAGCTGTTGCATAAGTAATGTTGTAAAGGTGACTGCATTTTATTATGCTCAGTGAATATATTTTCTTGTATGCATCTATGATAAGGATAGCCATGAGACAAATTGTGTTCATCATGTATGTCTGCTAACCTTCACTCTGCCCACTAATCCTTCTCCCTTAGAGCTATGTAGAGTTTATGTGAACTTTCTAACAAGCCTCAAAAAAGTCTTTTGGAGAGGTATTCCTGGCCACAAAAACTTACTCTCCACAGTCTTATGTGAGGGGAATAGTGAATAGACAGAATTCAACTGATTTTCAATCTAGCTTCTGAAACCACACTAAACCAAAAGACACATACTCAAAACAAAAAAAAAACCAACCCATGCAACCAACACAAAGACATGACCTAAATCCAATTGTATGTGGCTTTTTCTGGCTGAAACACTTCTTTCTTTACTGAATTTTGTCTGAAAGAAACATTTCGTATGCCATGAAAAATCTAAACAAATACAAATATACTTGGGGCTTCTGTGACGAAAAAAAAAACCCACCACAGATTTTTGGAGCAGGAGCAATCTCTCCCTCATCCAACAAAGTACCAGTCCCCCTTTTAGTCATAAATTGTACAGGAATAAAAATTCTTATAAACTATTAATTAAGATAATCACTCAAAACTATGCCAAAGAGAGAATTAAAATCAAGGATGCTCAGGTGAGCATCTCAACTACCAACTCTACAGGAGATGGTTTAGTGTGCAGAATGAAAATGGAAATAATACATGATAAATGTAATTTGTTCCAGGGCTATCCCTATCATATATGCAACAGAAAAGTATATTCACTGAGCATAATAAATACCCTCAACTGAGCTTCACAGACAGAGCTTTCTGCTTGGAAAAATCCTTTATATATAAAATATATAAATAGTCATTGAAATAGCTAGAATGATTCTACACCAATTTTGAAGATACAGTTTAACTATTCTTTAACAGAAGATGGAATTATATTTAAATTTCCTTTTTCCTAGATGAGGACTCTCACCTCCTCCTGGAGTTAATAGATAAAAAACATGTATCAACATACATTCTAACTATTTTGTGAGTATAGTCTTAAAGGACATTTTTATCCATCTTTATAATCCAAATGTTGAGTTTCCAGCTCCAGTCTCCAGTAAATCATTGGCAACAAAGCTTACAGAAACTCATAAATACTCTTTTGGATGTTTAAGTCTTGTTGAACACAAGATCAAGAGTCCTGAGGCATTAGTCTGGCTGGCAGAGCCACTAGAATAGTGTTTCAAGTGAAGAACTATATTTCTCCAGTCAACCTGTGCAGTGTTTCAAAAATTGAAGTTTACAAATGGACTAAAAGAAAAAACATAACTCCTCCCTTAAACAGTAATATTTTTTCCATCTGTCAAATATTTTCCCAGTCATTCATTTGCTTTCTTTGCAAAATGTGTCAGAACTGGAATACATGATGGTGTAGTTTATGAGTTTGACTGGTAGTTGTCTGGAGTAAGCCAATAAGCCATTGTGCTGTATGTCACTGAGGAGGATGAAAACTCTTGAGTTCCAGTACATTGAGAATGAAGGAGGCTTATGAATTATACATGCAAATGAGTAACAAAATTGTTACAGTGCTTGATTTAACTTCTTATTAAATTCTGCTTACTATAGACTGTCCCCAAACTCTCATTTTTGATGTGTTGCATAATTTTGCACTGAAAATACTACTCTGTTAAGGTTGTTAAGGGGCAATTTATCACTCAGAAGAGTCACTGTGGATTCTGAGAGACATATTGTGTGAAACATTTTTGGGAGTGATGGGAGATGTGATAGGTGAAATGCATGCACAACTGATCCTTCATAATGAGACATATTAGAAGGCAGTGTCTATTGTTTCTACATTCAACAACAGTAGCTCTTCCCAAGTTAGCTGTGCCAAGGACTGAAGCAATAGGTTACACTAAAGGAGTTCATCGATGTTCAGGAACCCAAAAAAGTGTGTCTCCCTTCCACTCTGTTATAGGCATTTATATTTTTTTGCACATTATCAGTCTACCATTCTGGGGGCCCAAGTGTGGCCAAGGTACAAATAGTCTTTCCATAAACCTTTGCCTTTCTAGTAGATGTTCTGTCTCATGAGAAAAGTGCTAACTAGGTCTGAAAGGCCCTTGGAAAAAAATGAAGTATGCTATATTAGTGAAACTATGATAACACAACTACCATATTATTTAATACATCACAAATATTTTTATGGGCTCCTAACTTAGATCTCCCTTCTTCAAAATATTTTCTTTGATCTAAGGAAAAGAAGATTGTTGACTGAATCATTATAAGCCATTTTCTGGTTTTCTATGAACATTTTTAATAGACTGTAGTTTTTCTTTGTGATTCAAAAGCTCTCTGCTTTCTTTGCTGTTTTTTTTTTCTTTTTTTTTAAACTTAGGAATTGTGTTAACAAACACATGACTGCTTGAGAAACAGAAATATTGGCAGATGGAAGGACTTACCAGCAAGACACTTCTAAGAACTCTTCCTTCAACAATATTGAAATCTACTCACTACTTTATTTAGTAAGCTTCCAATCTCTTCATGAATCATGTATGAAAGTAGAGCTTAGTATTTCAAGAGCTGGCCAGTTTATGAAAGCAGGTAAAAAAAAAACAAAATCAAAACCATACACATTAAGAGACTGCAATGTTATCATACATCTAGATGCACTATGTTGGTTCAAACAAATTGCAACAAACTTTGCAAGTAAAACTCAGGTATACCATATTGTACTTTATTATATCACACCAATCAGTCCAAAATAATCCATACAAATTCTCATCCACCAGTAAACACTGTTCAGCTCAAGAATCTTAGGACAAAAGAGAATATTTCAGTTAAAAGTAGAGATGTCTCACTTATCCTCACCATTGCTAATGAGACGTGAGACAAGCATATGTTGAGAAGTGTAAAATGCCTGTTATGCAGAACTTATCTGTAATTTAATTTAATGTAAGAGTTACTTATAGGCTGATAGGAAGCAGAGACATGTGTAGGGAGCAAATCAACAATAGGAAGCAACAACTTATAGATTAGGACCCTCTTCATAAAGGTATATAAATGTGGGCTAATTTCAAATGTAAGAGAACTTAAAGGAGTCAGTGGAAACATTTACTGCATAAAAATTTAAACAGACTGCACCCTGCTACAGATAAAAGGATTTTCTCCATAAAGGTATGAACCCTTTCATCTTTAGAAACATAGCATTAAAGAATAAAACCAGAATGCACTTTAATTATTTTTGGCCTCATTAATTGCATGTCTCATTTTGCTCATATGAGCAAT
Source organism: Mycteria americana (assembly GCF_035582795.1). NCBI lineage: Eukaryota > Metazoa > Chordata > Aves > Ciconiiformes > Ciconiidae > Mycteria > Mycteria americana. Next base: position 113,981,226 of record NC_134366.1, on the reverse strand, counting down.
CTCTTTGAGTTTAAAGGTACCATAGTTAAAATATGTGTATAAATCAAATTTTTACCCCTAGATGTATATATCATTATCTTTTATAGGTAATTTAGGTGTAGACAAATACAGAATCACTAAATCCAAAGGATCTACACCCCAGCTGAAATCAAAAGAGGCTGTGCATTATGTACACAAAAGAATTTATGGTGAACAAGTAAATGGAAAATGAAAATGAGAATTCAGAACTCTGAAGATGCCAGAATTAGTAAAAACTTCTTTTGTTTGTTCATTGTTTCACTTTGCTTTACTTTATGTAATACAATATGTTGATGTACTTTAATCTTCTCTCCAATGTGCCAGTGTCCTCCTTCTGGACCATCTTTATTGCCCTTCTGTCACCTAATACTACCTAAACATCTTTTCTAGATTTGCTAATAAAGTGTATCCTCATACAGCGCTTTTCCTGGTCTGCTCTATTACCTCTGAAAGTATTTACACTTAGAAAACACAGGACTTTTTACAGTATCCATAGAAATACAAAAATAGAATTAATACCAGACTATTTAAAATAACAATGAAAATTTCTGGATGGAAAATTTCTATTTTTTTTGCAAAATAGTGGTGCAAAATTTTGTAAGATGAGATCTTTCCACTTAAATTAATCTTTTATTAGATAATATTTTCCATTCCTTGGAGTTATTTCTCTGTACTATTATTGTAACTTAACATCCATTTCTACTAAACTTCTTGCGCAAATTTTCTGAACAGCAGTACCATCCTATCTTTATAAGCATCTTACTCCAGTGGGAAGTGAAACTATAGTTACTTTTTAAAATTAGGGCTTAGTCATGTATGTAATATTCACATGGCACATACATACATTTCTTTTGTATAGAAAGGTACATTTGTGTATATGTATTTGAATCTTAACCCTTATAATGAGTCCCTGGAAAAAATGCTATTATCCCTATGCCTCAGTCTTTCTAGGTGAAAAGTAGCTGGTATTCATAATGTTTCCTATGTCTGTATTGTTTGTTTACAAGTGGAAGGATTAAAAAAAAAAATAATCCTCTGAGCTTCTTTTATATGGCTTTCCTCTGAGCTTCTTTTATATGGCTTTTTTGCACAACAAGGCTCCTCAGCCCATTGATTTGAAGTAGTGAAGTTGGTTGCTGTCAGGACAGAGTTACCTAAAAACAAAAGGGTAATAAATTTATTACTGAGATATTCCTGAATACAATGGAATAATCACAAGCACTAAATTAATAATAAGGTTTCATATACACATGTATATTATAAAATATAGGTTCGTATTTTGAAATTTTTACTAAAATTATTGTTCCATAACATGTCTATTGTGCACAGATATCCATTATGTGTTTGAAGAGATTTTAAAAATAAATAAGCATTACTTTTTTTTCCATTCTCTCTTTGAAGGTAAATAAAGTTGTAGCAATGTATTTCATTCATATAAACAAAGGATATATAAAGAGAAAGATACGAAAGCTCTAAAATGAACTAAAACAACTTTTCCAATAATAAAATAAACCTAACCTATAAAACTTATTTATGAATGTACCATACTCCTTATATCTGACACCGGTGTGTCCAGCCAGCTAGAAATTCAATGAAAGATCATATCATTCTTTGCCACTGTCCCTTCAGTTTACCCTGTAGCTTGAAAAAGGTTCATGGCAAAAGACTTTTTTATGACTGTTCAGTCTTTCCAAGATATATATTAATTTCTGCAAACTCAGTTCAATTTGATCTAAATTATAAAATGAACTAAACTAATTTACAAATTGCCCAACTTCCAAACCAACTCCACTTCTGCCTTTTTTTGACAGGAGGTCCAATGGTCTATATTTGGCATTAATCTGCACATACTTTTAAGGTGCAACTAAGTATTACTTGTTCAAGAAGGAAGCCTACCCATGCTCCAAAAAATATGTTAAGAACAAAAAAACTTTTGCTAGAATATATGTAAACTGAGTACCACATGGTCAATAAGGTCTACAGTTTAAATAACCTTCCATGTTATTTAAATATATTGGTGCACTGTCAAATAACTGTTGTCTAGTATACCAGCATATTTGTATACTCCATTTACACCAATTGTAGAAATACACTTTTAAAAATAACAGGATATCTGAATAGTAATTGTCAGTACCCTGCTTACCTTAAATAGGTCATGGAAGAAAATGTTCCCCAAATACTATCACCATGCATCTGTTACTCAATATTTAAATTTGTATTTCATTTTCACATTTTATTTGGCCTAAAGGAGGCAAAAAAGGATTAAAGCCGTGGAAAAACCCCCTGTTCTTCCTGTCACCAATAAGCTATTTTCCTGTACAGTGTGGATGACCACAGGGAAGAAAAAATAATTTAGGTTTTGTGACAAAACCATGATGCCAGACACAATATAAATGGGAAGAGGACAAAAGATTTCTGAAAGGGCTCCGTGTGTTCAGCAAGATCCTCCAAACCAGCATTATCTGGCCACATGATGCTTTACAATGTTACTTTTCCATGACCAGTGTCAATTAGAGGAAATACCAACAAATTATTACCTGCTGAGGAGCGATTTCAAACCAGGGTAGTAGGAAATGAACTGACTCCAGCAGCAAATGAAAACTACCTCCCTTATCTGATACAGTCCTTGGAACTTAGACAAACAGTTATGCTAAAGTTTATACAATATAAAGCTGTTGCTGCAATGCAGCACTAAAAAAGTTTTGTGCTGTTAGGAGGATTGTCCCTAACAAATCAGTTAAAACTTTTACTCTGCATACTGCAAAATTTAGTAGACATCAAACAAATCATAGCAGGGGTCAAAAAATGTATGTGTAGGCACAACTGAATATTTTTGTTCCACTTTTCATCTCATTCTTTATACTGCCAGTTAGTATTTCTTAAGTCTGTAGCATACTTTTGCCTTGTTTACTCTGATATTTCTGGAAGGAGTTAATTTCAGAAATACTGATGCATGTAATCCATGACTTCTGAAAACAATAAGATCGTTTGATTATTTAGAATGTTTGTAATTTTGTTTAGAAATAAGGAAGTAGAAATCTTAGAGCTTTTTCTAAATCTACTGTCTACAGTATAGCTATTGACAAGAAGAGAAAGTTCTTAATTGATTTTACTAGTCAAGGTAATAATCTGTGCTCTGCAGGCAGGTCCTCACTCCTAAAGAATTAAAAAAAAAAATCCATGATGTGCCATATTTAGAAAAACCTAAGTAGTTGCCAAGAGACTTCCTTTTCCAGGTTAAAAATGTAGTAACTTCAGCATCATTTATGTGTTTGCAGATAATTTAGGGTAACTATTAAGCTTCTGTAACTCAGCAGGGAATTATGTTAAGGCTGTTTCATGGAAATTGTTACTCTGAAGCACTCAACAACAACATTTTATTTGTGCCTGCTACTCTTATGATTATTGCCATTCTCCTTGTAAACTAAGCAGCAACAAACAACCCTTGAAGAGCATGTCTTATTCAAGACAGCATAGGGTTTAAGAAGTTGCATCACCCGTCTGTTTTGTCATTTCCACAGCTTGCTGTGAAACCCGCTGAAAGTAAGTATGCCGAGGAAAAAAATACCTGAAATGTTATGTACTTATGTCAGAGTCTTAAGGACCAACAGCACCACCTTAAACACTAATCTTTCTTTCATCTTAACAGCCATCTAGACACCTTTGCTGCATTATCCTCTAGTCAAAAGCAGTATTTACTGCACTAACCCCAGGCCCACTGTATCATGAGAGGCAGTAGCCTTTCATTATCTCTCTTCCACAATTCCTTAGATCTGCCCAAATGATCTAGAGAGTGCCAAGAATTTTTTTTTAAATTCTGATACATACTGATATATACATACTGTTATTTACAGTTATTTACATATATAATCATGTGGCCTGCTGATTTAGGAAAAGACAGCTTTAGGACTTGCTCCTGACATCCTATTATGTTAATTCTAGAACAGAAACTATTTCTCTGTCACTGGAACCATCATTAATAAAAATACATTACCTGGCTATTTTCCAGGAAAATATGAATAATTCCACTTTTTCTGCAATATTAGCAACTTTAACTCTACCATTTATTAATGGTCCAAAACCTACTGAGCATACCCTTTAAACCAGATATGTTTCAGATATTAATTCTTAGAAACCGTAATTCTCCTGGCCACATATTTCCACTGTGCACTTGAAATCCTCCACCATTTTGTATTTTGCACTTTCTAGTACCCAGGGTATAATTATTAATTTTCTTTTTCACATATGTGGTGGTTTAACCCGGTAAGGCAGCTCAGCCCCACACAGCTGCTCGCTCACTCCCTCCCAGTGGGATGGGAGAGAGAATCAGAAGGGTAAAAGAGAAAACTCATGGGTTGAGATAAAGACAGTTTAATAGGTAAAGCAAAAGCCACGCATGCAAACAAAGCAAAACAAGGAATTCTTTCACTATTCCCCATCAGCAGGCAGGTGTTCAGCCATCTGTAGGGAAGCCAGGCTTCATCACATGTAATGGTTACTTGGGAAGACAAACACCATAACTCTGAACACAGCCCCCTTCCTTCTTCTTCCTCCAGCCTTTATTGCTGAGCATGACACCATATGGTATGGGATATCTCTTTGGCCAGTTGGGGCCACCTGTCCCAGCTGTGTCCCCTCCCAACTTCTTGTGCATCCCCAGCCTACTCACTGGCGAGGTGGTGTAAGAAGCAAAAAAAGGCCTTGAGTCTGTGTAAGCACTGCTCAGCAGTAATGAAAACTTCCCTATGTTATCAATACTGTTTTCGTCACAGATCCAAAACAGCACCATACAAGCTACTATGAAGAAAATTAACTCTACCAAACCAGTACAAACTCTACCAAACCAGCCAAAACCAGTACAACATATTACTTCAATTTTTTTTTTTTTTAATAGCCACTTCTCCTTAAAGATATCCCAATTTTTAAAGCCAGTACGGAAGCTCTTTTAACATGGAATTGCCTTTTTTTCTCTTTAACAATTAATGCTGTTAGATATTTCTCAATTATTATTACTACTTCTTAGTTTCAACTTTTTCTCCTAGTTGATTTGCATCAATATAATTTAGCTTCTGAAGTGCCAAAAATTTACATTGCTGTTTTGGACTTTGCTCTCTATGCACATAATATATGTCATCAAGTCATTGTCACCCAAGACAGCAAGTGCAAGTTCCATAGTTCTGTGATGAACTCACCTTTGTTGTTCTAAAATACAGACTAAAGCAAATTTTACTGTGATGTATGCAGCTCTTTCTAAAGTTAGGAAAATGCCATCTCTAAGTTCAGCAGGTGATACAGGCCTTGTAATTAAGAGGTGTTAAGCAAGCAACCCAGACTGAAATCTCAATAATAATGTAGTTTTTCCCCACCTCTACATTTTATAAATCAGTGCTTAGGGATGTAACTCATCCTCTTTAGCAGGATTTGATGATCTGTAGTAGATGTAGTGTCTATCAGATTAGAGACGTGTCTTGTGTTTCATTTGCTAAGATGTAGACCCATAATAAAATAAAATCATCTATTTCTGAGCTCTCAATGTTCTAGAAACACACAACGTCATTTTTCACTCCAGTTGACTCCCCCAAACTTTTTACCTACTTGATCTAAGTAGATTATGAACAATTATTTTAATATGTAGATGATAGGAATTTTCCTACCTGCTAGGTAGTTCCTCCTGTTTATTACTCAACTGCTCATTGCATTTAAATAATTTCTCCTCTTTGCATTTCTTATGGTCTTAATTAATAGTTCTTGGCATCTTGATTTTGTGCTGGGCATTTCCATTATAATTCAATGTTTTTCACCACTCATAACTGTCGTAGATTTATTATGTTGCACGAATCAGATGTCTTCTATATCTTTCTCCATTTTCTGTTCAGTTAGATATACATTCAAGGTGGGTGCAAATGGACTTCAAATAACTGTTCTCTTAAGCAAATTGAAAATCTTGCTTTTCCTTTTTCAGCTTTATTCCTTTACTGGAGCATATGTCTTATACTGATTTTGAATAAAAGTATTTTGATAAGTCCATTTTTCCCTTTAATAACAAATTTAATATTATAATACTGAATATCTTTTCTTTCAACATACTCTACAATGAGGGTGAAATTAATACCACTGCTCTATGTGCCCAGTGCACTAAGGAATAGATATGGTAGAGCTTAAATTTTAAAAAAAAGAAAGAAACAAACAAAAACAACAAATGAAAACCACCCCCAACAAAAATTCCCAAGAAACCAAACACCACCCAACCTACATAAAAATTGTTTTTCTTTAGTTTCAAGCCTTCTTAGATCCACTGTAACACTCTAAATAACAGTATAATATAGGAATTTCTGACATAGTACACAAATTAAATAACCAGTACTTTTTAGTCATACTCTTCCATTTGAATCCTGAAATGTTTACAAGGTGTAAGTCTGAGCAGGAAAGAGCAAGTGAGCAAAAGGGTGAACAACTGAAAGAACAAGTGAGTGAAAGAAGGCTAGAGAAACTGAGATTAGCTTCAGACCATGGTCAAAGATTCCTTCAGATCTGAGCCTGAGCTTCTGGCTTCTCTCAAAAAATCTAGAAGAAAAATCTGGTTCTAAACAGACTTCAGCTTTCAGACTCCAGACGACCCAGAAACTTCATTAACAGCTCTCTTATGTTCCCCAGTCCTGAACTTTTAAGGACTATAATATCCTTCTCACCATTGTTAATTCTTAAAGTCAAAATAAATCTGAAGGTGTGACCTATACATGCAACTCTAAATCTCGCAATCCAGATTTCTATTTACTTCCAACCTTCTTAGGATTTATATTGCAATCCATTCCAGACCAATGAGGAATTCAAGCTATAAAATAGAAAGCTGCAGTAAGACCAGCCATCTTGAACCAGTGTACCATTATGGCATTAATGAAGATGTTTGAGAGATTTCTGACTTTTTTTTTTAAGAGCAGGCTAGTTTAAATGAACTAATATTCCAATTTTTAAATGAAAAAGTGAAACTAATTGAATTTCAGGGTAAGCACTCAATCTGTCAGGATTGGTGATACTTTTTGGTTTTGTTCAATTACACATCAGCTGACCCAAAGTACTGCAAAATTTCATAGGAATGACAGTTGTCCTTTTATCCCTGCATTTTATTCTATGGGCTTGGTGGACTGTACATCCCAAGAAGTATCGAAAAATCCTCCTGGTTAAATTTTTATAATGTACTATTAAACTATGACATTTGGAAATAAAGAAATATGATGACGTGGAAATATTTTGCAAAGCATTAGGGCTTCCTCAGTCAGTTCTGCTTGCTGAAATCTGGAAGATAAATACTTCAACAATTACTGCAATGTTAAAAAATGCACAACAAAAAAAGGATGTACAGGATCATTTGCTCCATTCACCGTAAAATACACCACAAATAAAGTTAAGATTCACAGAGATTCCTGTCTTAATCATAAATATTTTCTGCATCTAAATTAGCCTGCAGGCATATATATCTTTACATATGTTTATTTTGAATATTGCTGAAGAGTGTTTTAAACATCATACTAATTATAATACTCGTGATTCTCAAAGATACCTTAAACAACTATGTATACACTATATATATTAGTTATATATATTAGTTAAGGAATCTTTGAGATTCCTTATCTCATATATTAGTTCTCATAAGAAAATTCAAAAGGTGCCTTTCCTCCAGAAAAAAACAACAGTGTAATGTCAAATTATATTTTTCTACTTCCCAGCTTTTCAATTGTAGAGCTGTTTAAAATGATGTTGAAAAAATTCTTATATTCTTGGGAAAGTAATCAGACTGCTAGACTTCCCCCAAGTGAAAGGAATAGGAGTGTATTTAGTGATTATCTGCTCTTGAAGGGGACTAAGTCATCTGGTATGAGTACCACACAAGCATAGTTTTACAAATGGATGAAAAACTAAAGCTAGACAGTCATTAAACCTGATTCCATCAAAGCTAGGAAATAGAGCGTGACTTTTTGCTGGGTTTTGTTTTTGCAATGAAGAAACCTATTTAGGTATCTAATGGATTCTTTGTTGCTTGAACTCTTAAATTCAGAACAGTGCATCTTCCTCTTAAATATCCTATTGCTGCAGCAAAAATTCAAATCTTAAAATTAGCTAGTAAAGTTATGAGTGCTCTAGGAGGCAAGGCCAGATGATCTCTTCAGGCTGAGTATCTCTGTCCAAAGCTAAAGGCACATAATCAGCCTGGCCAACTCAGTACAAAAGGAACAGGGGAAGAGCAGGTGTTGTATTGCTCTCTCCATGGGAAACACTAACATATAAATGCATAAAATAATATATGTATTTCCTTCTCAAAGTTTAAATTAATCTTTCAGTCATAAAATGAAATATTACTATTCAGAAATGTTTCCTGATGTATTACTGTGGCTGTATTCTTGAAGCTTCTTTTCTCCTTTATTGGTATCTATCACTGCTCAGACTCTACTTCTTCTTGTACAGACACCCTTTCCTGGACCAGAGCAGTGATGCAGTACAAGAGATGTTACCTGGGACCCCCTTCACCAATTGATAATCATAACATTTCAACTGCATCTTTACTTTTCTCCCGCAAGTTTTCCTCTAAATCATGCTGGTTTTATTAATTTTATTTCATTTATTCTTAATATTATTTTACAACAGTGTTTGGAGTGTTCTTTCTTCTCAGAAGCCCTAGAGGAAAGAGAATCATATAGCTTAATTTTATTGCAATTCTTGCACATCAAAAAAAAAAAAAAGAAATATTTGCTTAGCTACATTAGAGAAGATAATTCTTTTCTCCAATATGTAGCAACTGTAATCCAATTAAATATCTTGAAAAAGTTTGATTAGTCTACAATTTAATTACTTGACAACAAAAATCTTTATAGGAACATTTTTATTTTATGACAGGTAGCTGCAATAAGAGAATCAAGAAATTAATTGGTGAAGGTCAATTGCTTCTGAAAAGCAAACAAGTTTGTTCAAAATTTTCACCAACGTCTAATGTTTCTCAGGATTAAATGTAGACCTGGATACTTCTTATCTCCCAGTGTGACAGTAGACCTGGGGCAGGTATCCAACAGGTGCCTCACTTCCCTTCTGCTGATCTGCAATTAGGTTCAAAGAATGTTGCCAATATTTATACTCATAAAGTCTTATTTCTTTCTGACTTGATTAAACCCCATTTAACAGCCCTTTCCCTGCCTTTCTATGCACTTCTGAAGGTCCTTTTGCTGCCTGCTGCTCCGTTAAACTCTCTGTTCAATCTCACTTAATAGTGAACTTAAATTTCTGGTATACTTTGGCACACAGCATAGAATGTCCTCAGTGACCTTTCATTTTCCTGACAACTATAACAGTCAACAGAAAATCAACAAGAAGCAAAGAGCAGTGGAGAAGCTAGCTTTCTTGACATAAACACAAATAAGAAATCAGACCAGAAAAACCCAAGGAAAGATGTTGGCTTTCTCTTTTCAGGGAGGTTGGATATTTGAAGAACCAGCAATTTCATGTTTGCTTCAGGACAAAAAAAAAAAAAAAATCAAGGTTTCAAGCACACAACCCCCAATATTATGTAAAAACATGCTGAGCCAGCCTACTAGCAAAGACATGGCCTGTGCACGCTGTTCCCGTAACATTTTGTACGTTCTCACCATACGTGACACAGCAACAATGTCAAAGTCCTGTAAGGTCTAACCTTGCTGTAGCCACTGGATCTGAGCCTGGACTGCCACCTCCCTCTACCTCCCCCAACCCCCGGAGCCTGGCATCTGCCCTCTCTGTTCCCCCAGCACCACACATGCACCCCTTTACAGCCTGGGCAGAAACTCCTGAGAAGCCTGCTCGACGTTCAAAGCCCTCGAGCGAAGCAGCACACCCTGCTCGCACATGAGAACCACAGCCACTGTGGTTGCCAAGCCAAGCTCTGCCACAGGGACCTCACAGACCTGGGGGCCAGGCAGTGAAAAATCTATTGAGACCACAGGCGGTCTATATGTATGGGCTTCTAGTATTAGCTCTGCTACGAATTAACTACTCCTTTCTTTATGACTCACTTTTGCAGACACAGGATGTTAATAGTAAAAGCCACACCTTTCTATGGCCGATGCCATTTTCCTAAATTTGTTTTCCATGAGGAAAAAAACAAAAAAACCCCAAACACTGTAATTACACAGGCTCTGCATTATTTCCAGTAGGAATATGAAAAACACCTGCAGAACATTCCCCTATTCTCCTTCCTCCTCTCTTCCCTATGGAGTTTCCTTTTATCACTCCCAAAGCTGTCAAGCTTCCTAGGAAATAATCGGGCTTGACAGTTCTGGGGTTAAGAATAATATCTGGTCGTCTTACGTTCCAGCAGACACACACTGAGCAATTTATCACAATCCAAACAGCAGGATTGTACTATCTCATATTAAATGCAAGAGCCTTATCTAAAAATGTGATCCCATGTGCGGTTAGTGAATTTGGTTTGAAATACCATGTATTTATTCAGATCTTTGTTTCAGTGTTAATCCTCCATCTGACAGCACCTCGGATCTCTTTGCTAAACATTGTTATACAAATGCCACTTTATACTAATTAAAATGAAAGATTTCAGCTATTGTTTATTTATTAATTCAACCAAGATGCTTGTAAATAAGACAGAACCAGGGCAGGGGATGGAGAGGAGAAAATAAAAAAAAAAGCTTGCATTAGACTTGCAAATTATATCTGTAGAGTGTCAACTTTGGTCTGTGAAAATTAATGGTTTGTAACAGAGCTAGTTATTTCCTTTTAGATTACATCATTTATTATAGACCAATTATAAACAAACAGTAACTCTGATACAATTGCAAGTGTAATAAATACACCAAATATAACATTTTTTTTGTGGATCACAAAACAAAACAAAAAAGCATAGCTTGTGGAAAGGATTATCCAAAATTTCACTGTGGGTAGTATCATAGTATCAATGTAGTGACTTGGCTGCTGTTACTGGGATACATAGAATAAAGTAGTTAATGATGTATTGTCTTTATTGTGTGTAGATCCTAAGGGATTTTCCCTGTCTCTTGCTCTTCATTTCCACCATCCTCTCTTTTTATATACATATACATGATATGCAGAATTTGTCTATATAGAGCTTGCACATAAGGTTTGGCACAGATTCTTCCTGCCCATTCGCACCTGACTAGAGCAGTGCTTCATGGGTTTCTTCTCTGCTGCATCGTGCTTCTCTTTTAAGACAAAAATCAGGAGGAAATGACGAGGAAAGCACAGAGCTGATGGCAGAAGATTGTTCAGCTGTGGCGCTTATCCACTTTAAAAGAGCAGGCTCAGAGAAAAAGATGGCTACCCAGTAGAGCAAACCAATTCTTTTTTTGCTGTGTACTCCAAGGAGATTACTAACAGTCAGATCACCTACAGCATAGATTCTCATTAAATATTGTAGAGAAAAAGGACAATGAAAACCATCTTGAAGTCTGAGCATGAAACTTCATGGCATGAAAAAAAAGGTCATTTGCAGGAGGGGGATTTTCAAGGCCTTGAAAGATCAGTCTAACTCTAAGGAACGTTCAAATGCAGCAAAGAAATCCAGACTTAAAACAAGCATAGAAATATGAGTCTTTTTAGCTTCCTGCCAGCCAGGACTACTCAGTATCACAGCCACATCAGCACAACATTTCTCTGTACTTAGTCTAACAAAGAGACAGGACATGTCCACCTGATGAACAAGGGAAAACTAATGAAAGAACCCTCTGTAACCCAGCAAGACATGCAACATTATCCACCCATGTGTTTAAGAAACAAGCCGCCTGTATACCTAGTAAGTACACTGCATTTCTATCCATTTTTGAGGAACTTCTCCATGAAAATAAGGCTGAATTTGTTCTTCTTCCTCTTTTCTGGATTGCAAATCTATTTAAATTTATCAGCTTTCCTTTGAGTTCTTTGGCTGTTTTGTAGCTTCTAAACTAACTTCTTCTAGAATGCCACTTATTAAGACAGGTGGGTCCTATTTATTGATGTCCTTAATTACACAAGGGGATAGGAGAGATCCTTTGTCTTACATAAATAAAGAAGCAGTATGATGATAGTCCCACAATAAGGATTTTATTGTGGCTTTCAGATAACTGCCGTCACCAAATGAAGCTACATCATAATTCTAAAAAAGGGCTTTTTAAAGAAGAACCAGACCATGTAGTAATTTTGTATTGGTATTAATGCACCCAGGTATGAGAATTCAACTCATAACTTTTCTGCATGTTTACCTGTAGCCAGAACATCATACTTACAAGGAGGACTGATCACTCACCTGAGCTGGCTATCGCTATGGTTGCTTTTATCCTTGTGGCTCTCCTTTCATCTGAGTTTCTCAGTTTGTTACAGTTTTGTGTAGAAACTATTGAAAGCTGCAAATTGCAGTTTTTAGTATGAGCCAAGAAAACTTCACGTATGTTTCCTTTAGGCTACTGCTGCTGCATAACATGTTAATACATTTGACTCTCTGTAGTGAAAAAGTCACTAATCAAAATGCCTTTACCTTATTGTTTTGTATTCTATTGGCATTTTATATTAAAAATATTTCCTATATTCAAGCATATTTTATCACTGGGTACCTTCAAGACAAATCCTCCAGACTAGAGCAGTATTCTATTGTTAATGTTCTCACCTGAAAGAGAGGATTAAGGAAATTGCTATGAGAAAAGACTGAACAATGAAGGGATCAATAAAGTGACTAAATGTTGAGAATACTGAAAGAAGGACAAATGAGTCATGTCTTGCATGACGCTAGGGTGAGCAAAGGGTGAGCACAGCTATAACAGTGAGAGACAGGAGACTGGAAAGAAGTCTCCAGTCTTGCTATCAGAGCTATGTGGGAGAAAACTCTTCTTATGCCTGCTTTTAGTCTATGGATCCATAGCTTAGCTCTGACTGAATACTTGAAGTGATGGGACCACCACAACCATCTTTTTCTTCAGTGTTCCAACTTTTTTAAAGTTTGACATTTTAGCACTCTTTTCACTAGCTCTATGTTAATTATCTTAACACCCTTCTCCTTCTGTGACCTTAACTGAGAACACTGTCCTAAGGCCTGAATTTTAGATACATGTAGCCTCTGGAGAGTAATATGCACAAATCATTGTAGCTGTAGTTGTCCCCTACATACCCTGAAATGAACACAATTCACTATTCAGCTCTATAGCATATTTCATTGAAGCCATGAAGGCAAATTCTGCCCATGCAGAGTACTTGCAATATGGGAATTTAAATCATTGGCAAGATTTTTCACTAGCACTGAAAATGAAGGGTTGAACATGTTTCTAATAATGGGCTAAATGTAGAATAGGAAGCAGAAAGCAAGGATCTGAAAATGACAGTGTGTAAGAGACACAGAGCTTCCAACTACAGTAGAGAGAAGAGTACAGAGATACAAGGTTAGTAGCCAAGTTCCTATTTAAATGATTGTGTTGGCCTATAATGAAAATAAAGGTGATTAAAGCATTCCCAGCTCCGATTTAATGTGTCATACTCCCTTGGGAACGTAGATCAGAGCTTCCACATCACTCTTCAACTGCTTTCAGGTAGAGAAAATGGTTAGTGGTGTACCAAACCATTTATCAGAATTAAAGAAGTACTGGGGGGAAAAAAAACCTGAACAAAAATCCAGTGTAATTTCCTTGTTTTCCCTGAACTGGTATCAAAATATTTTTTACAGACAACAAAATTCACTGCAGTGAAAAAAATTCGTGTTGTAACAAATATGAACTGAACCAATATTTAATGAACTGAACCAATGTTTAATGAACTGGAGGAAAAGAGGGAAGTAACAAGTGGAAATATTTCCATGATTTTACACATCTTTTGGTTTTCAACAAGTGCAAGCAGAAGGAAGACAAATAGCAATTTTAAGATATGTATTTAGAGGCAATAATGTTCACATGAATGTATCTGAATTCAGGTGTTGGTAATGCTGATTTTTTAAGTGTTAACACCTAATTTCAGAATCTATTGTTTACTGTTCAGATCTTCTGAGAATTGGGCCCTACATTTATGTCTGTGTGTGAGCAGATTCCTACTTCCACCACTGAAACAGATTTTTGAAGGGAGTCAGAAATCTCACAAAAGGATTGTCTGTCTCTGTACATTCTTATACAATGAGGTACTTAACTATATCCTACACCATAAGTGAAAAAAAAAGGTGAACTAAGAGACGGGATGCTAGCCTGGACTTAGAAGATCTTTGGCTACTTTCTTTGCTCTGCTGGAAGCTTTCTGTGTGACGAACTCAAGTCTGTGATGATGAATGGAAATGTATCAATATCTTAGGGTGCTAGCAGAGGTTTTTATCTGAAACTCCAGCCCCAAATTTTCTTGATAAAAGTCTTCTAGGTGTCTTGCTTTTTGGAGTTTCCTTGCAGATTTTTGTCTTATTTTAAAACAACAGGCAAACAGAAGGATTATCTTGTGTCCTCTGTCCTGAGACAGAATCTTTAATTTTTTTCCAGAGGTAGTGAAGTAGAATCTGACCTATAAATGTTGTTCAAGATTAGGGCCATTCCAACAGAGGTGTATTTCAACATAGCATAGAAAAGAAAAATACCTCATTTGACCCAGTAACTGAAGAATGCAAAGTGATTTCTAAAACTGATGCAAGAAATTCTGGAAGAAATTCTGTTATTCATACTTTGGAAGTAATTCTGATCCTGTATGCTTTTCTCAGGCTAGAATCCCAGTGACTGCCATAGATGGGTATGGTTTAATACTCAACACTACAAATATCACACATACATAATTTTACTTATGTCATTTCCTCAAAGGGAAATATGGTAGCTAAAGTAAGATGTGAGAATAATGAGCATACACAAGCTATTCTGAGTATTCAAGCATTTTTACAGTCATCTACTCAAAACAAGAGACGTTAAAATCAATGGGACACTACTAACAAACTGAGGCAAAGTATCCGGTCCATGAGCAAGCAGAAATAAACAGCAAGATATTTCTCATGCAGTACACACATTAGCTAATATCAATAGTGAAATCTTAACTTCAGTATCCACAAACAACAAACTCCTAGCATTTAGCTGAACAACATTTACGTTATGCAAGTGCAAGGGAGCTTGTATTCTGTATTTTAATCTTTTTTTTAACAAAAAATGTGAAGCTAAAAATCCAATACATTAATTAATTAAAATATATTGGGGGGGAAAAAAGTGTTTAAAAGTTTTTGTAGTTGGGATTGGGTTTTTTTAGTTCATTGTTATTTAATCAGGAACACCTCTGAGTCAGTCATATATTTGAGTATTGAACTAGGTTTTCATGTGTACATAGGTCAACAATCCTTTGATGGCTATCTGTAGATCAAAAATAGCTTGAGGTGAAACCTCAGTACACAATATCCAGAAACAATAGCTACCAAGCTAAATCTTCTTCTCTTAAATCAAAATCACTGATCTGTATGTTCCATATTTTAGCTTTAGGCATTTTTTTAAAAAAACAAAATTACTTTTATAGAAATAGTGTTTCTGGAATTGATCTGGGGAAAAGGCAAGAAACTAAGCTGTGATATGATTTTGAGAAATTCTGCAAGCTTATAATGGATTCAATACCTTTTCTGGCCAGTGGCCTCTGTATAAGAATTGCTGTAAAGAAAAAAAAACAGTTCTCTCTAAGAACAAGGTCCAAGGGAACTGATTTTTGGGTAAAAAAGTTTATGCCCTGAGGACCCTGAATAATCACCAAGCAAACGTTTTATTCCATATAGTAATCCCTGCCTACTGGCTTCTTAGAATTTACCAACTGTTTTATACTATTTGCAACTTACACACTAGCAATGCGTTTTGGATTATAGTCTTCCTAAAAATTTGAGCTAACTGAAAAATGGCAAAACTAAGGAGCATGTGTCTTAGGGTAACTTAAAACAACTGTGACACCTTCTGCATCAAGTCCTTCAACTTGTGTCTTCCACAAATCATTTCTGGAACCAGTAATTTCATGACTGAGTAAACAGCTGGATTTGTGGGAGTGAATTTAAGATCTCAAAGAAGCAAGCTGCATACACTACATTTATGGTTATATATGTGGTAGAGTACCCACACAGGCAAACCACAGTCTTCATTTCTATACTATATATACTATACTGTATCTCTGCATTATATCTGCTCCTTTCTGATCTCCTGACTGTAGCTACTTCTACACCATTTGAACTTGGGCTTTGTTAAGAAAAACATTTGGGACCTGACCAGACTTCTAAAAAAAAAGTAAAAATAAATAGAAGGTACCTTGTGCTATTGTTTAGTTTAAATAGGTATAATATTGCCTCTCCTTACATGTTTATTACAAGTATGAGTTAATATTTATGTGTTTTAGTTTATTACATATATGTATACCACAAAAGATATACATAAAGACAGTGACAATGGGACTTCCAGTGACACAATAACATTTCTAATTGCCTCTGACACAATGTCTAATTTTAAAATATTTGGTGACTGTCAAGATAAGCTTAAAGGATCTGAACTCTTCTCCCTCAGTGTTTTTTTAAAAATAGTCTCTATAGAGGAAGGAAGGAAGGACACCTTCAAAATCCCAATTTCTAATTTGATTTTCAATTCTCATAAAAAGGTTTATTTTCATTATTCATTTCTGTAGGCTCCTGAGACTGCTTTTCAAATTTCTAAAGAAGCAGTGCTGGAATTCAAAAAAGACTATACAGCATCTAAAAATAATAGGAAGCATTCAGTTTTACACTAATTGCAGTAAATAAATAACCAGCTTTGCCAACCTGAATTTAAATGAGATTACTTATGGATGAGGTTTTTTCTCCCCCTTGGTCCTATCAAAATAAGCCCCATGTTTCTTTAAATGAAGCTTGCTGATAATACATACCTGTCATTCCATTCCCTTTGAGTGCTTGGGGAAATAAAAATTCATAGCAATTGATTGCCCTGTGTAGCCATGGATCCAGATGCCCTTTCAAATATTCATAAAGGTCTTAAAGGGGTCCCTGTGGATCCCATTTGTCTGCTGTATATTTATATATCCCTCCAGTCTTCAGGAAAATTGTCAAACAAAAGTCACTTTTCCAGCTATATATTATTGACACTACCTTGTAGACTTTTGTATTCTCATGCTATGTATTGTGAGTGAAAAATGGAACAAGATGAAGAAATGTTTATGAATATCACATACCAAGCCTTAAAAGTTCTTCATTAAAGCTTGGGGCTTGAAAGCTGTTACTGATCATAAATGGATGAAAGAAAAGGACATAAGTGTTAAAATCAGAGTCAAGTGGAGCAAAATCTGAGAGAAAAATAAAGGACAAAAATGTCACCTTTGTACTCAAAGTCAGACCACTAAATTCAGAGCTACATGCCTGCTGAGCATTCAAAACCTCTCACTGAGATCAATGTAAAGATTTAGTACAAATATAAAGCAATTTTTAAAGTTTAACTCTCTTTTAGAAAATATTTCCATGGTATTAAGTGTGTGAAACATATTTTATTCAACCAGCAATTTAAAGGGGTCTTCCTTCCCCCCAACCTCCCTAGTAAATTATCCATTTGCAGAATCCCAAGAAAGTTGGGAATAACCTTTAAGCCCTTCTGTAAATGCTTTGTCTTATCTGTTCTATGCAAAAAGTCATGGAGCAGAAGGTGCTCATCCAACCTCATAGAAAAATCCATACCAGTTTGCAGGATAAAATTCGGGCCACATAATGATTTAGGAGTTAGCAGCCAGTTTCCATTTTCTTCTTTCATACTTATTGAGATTTGCAACTTCTATTTGTTTCTCTTTTTACAAGAACATTCCAAAACCATGTTAAAAAAATGTTCTAAACAGAAGACAGTGAAAACACAGAGTACTCCCTGAACTCTTCAATCCTTACCCTGTTCTGCAGCAGCTGCAATTAACTTGAACAGGCCATCACTATTGACACTGCTCCCATATCCTTGCTCCAGCAGAGCATGACAACAGGAGTGCAACGGAGAGCCAGAACCTGGTCAGGAAATGAGTCTTGTCTGTCACCACTCATTTCCATTCTGCTGCTTAGGTAATAACTGTAGTTCAGAGTCCAGGAGTTAATTAGAAATGCAGCAGGTATTATATCATCTATGAAGTAATGACATAAGCTAAGCTAATGTCCTTAATGTAGAATACTAGTGAAAGACAATTATGTATTATGATACCTGTCACGAATTGCCACCATCTAGAGCTATGAGTCGAGACACAAAATTTTAAGTACATCACCATCAGTATACGTTAGGATCGACATCAGGAGATTTATTCTGAGACATAGTATTGTTACCCATCAGATTCTGCAAGCTTTCGTCAAGTGATTTTTCAGTCTTCAAAAATACACTGACAAACATATCGACACATGAAACAGACTTCAACAAACCTCAATAGAAGGTGATTTTTGTTCCTGTTTTTAACTTTAAAAAAAATGAAAAGAAGCAGTGATTGGGTTTGAATTAAAGTGTCCAGAAGACAAAATAAACAGTGTATTTGACTCTAAGTTCTACGATATTGTACAAAAGGACCCAATGACACAATCAGTATGTAAAGTGAATGTGCTACGCACTTATTTTCCACTTAAAAAGCAGCTGTTTGCTTATGTAGTATCTTTCCCAGTTGAAATCAGGATGCAAACCAGCATGAAGTGAATCTTCACTGTGGGCAGATTTCCTTCTGCTCTTGGTGAATTGGATGAATCCACAACAGCAGGAGGCCGGATCTCTCTCACATACTTAAGGAAACTCACAGAAAAAATCGAAAAATCAAATGTAACATTATGGGGCTAATTTAAACCTGCAAAATAGGGAAATGAAGACACAAGTCTCTCCCCATAGTGCATGAATAAGAGCAGGGGATCACCATATGGACTGCAAAACATTTTGCAGAATGATTTAATTAAAATAGAATTAAAGTATCTCCTTTAAGTTCTATTGCTTTTCTGAGTTTTGTCAGATAGTCCACATAGCCTTAGCAAAGAAATGTAAGACAAAAGGCTAACAATAAGTGCTAACCATTACCATTTTATGTGTTGAGTGTGCTAATGTCCCCTTCTGTTGCCTTAGTAGGTAAAATCCATTTGCTGAAACCAAGGAAGGCTTTCTTTCTTAAGGTTAACACTATTAAATATGAAAGAAGAGAAAGTGGAAAAGCTTGTCCTGAATGTATTGGATAACATCAAGGGCTTGGAAATTCTCTTGCAAGTGGTACTTGTAGTACTGAAATTTTCAGTAAAGATTCTGGGATACAAGCTGCAGGAGTTACTCTTTATGGTCCAGTTCACAATCCAATGTGAAGTCCAATGGAAGAATGTGATTGTCTCTTCTTAATGCAAAGTCTCTTCTTAATGCAAAGTTTAGTGGAATTGTCTCTGTTAGTTTCAACATGTTGTCAATGATTCTTTGCAACGAGTGCACCTGCAAAACTATTATTTGTTTCCTCATGATAATAATTGTGATGAAAAGATATTTAATAAATGGCAAAAAAGGGAAAATACAGAATAATCAGCACATTTGATAGATTTCACCAGACAGAAGAAAACCCCAGTCTTATGCATTTTAGGTCATAGCTCCCCATTTCTTCTCTCTACTTCTCATTTTCTATATTGCAGAAGTAAAAATACTTCTAATGAAACATTTGCTATGTGGTGGGTTGACCTTTGCTGGCTGCCAGGCGCCCACCGAGCCACTCTATCACTCCCCCTTCTCTACAGGACAGGGAGAGAAAATACTTTGAAAAGCTCATGGGTCGAGATAAGGATAGGGAGATCACTTACCAATTACTGTCATGGCAAAACAGACTTGGCTTGGGGAAGACTTGGTGAAAGACTGCAACAGGTTTCCCAGAGAGGTGGTAGATGCCCCATCCCTGAAAACATTCAAGGTCAGATGTTCCTACTCATTGCAGGAGGGTTGGACTAGATGACCTTTAAAGGTCCCTTCCAACCCAAACCATTCTATAATTCTATGATTCTATGATAAGATTAATTTAATTTATTGCCATTTAAACAGAGTGTGATAATGAGAACTAAGAACAAATCTAAAAACACCTTCTCCCCACTCTTCCCTTCTTCCCAGGCTCAGCTTCACCCCCAACGTCTCTACCTGCTCCCCCCGAGCAGTGCAGGGGGATGGGGAATGGGGGTTGTGGTCAGTTCATAATGCTTTCTCTGCCACTCCTTTCTTCTCACACCCTTGCCCTGCTCCAGTGTGGGATCCCACGCATGGGAGACAGTCCTTCAAAAACTGCTCCAATGTGGGTCCTCTCTGTGGGATATTGGTCCTTCAGGAACAGACTGCTCAAGCATGGCTTCCTCACAGGGTCACAGGTCCTGCCAGAAAACCTGCTGAGGCATGGGCTCCTCTCCATGGGCTGCAGTTCCTGCCAGGAGCCTGCTCCAACATGGACTCTCCACAGGCTGCAGCTTAGGGCATGTCCACTTGCTCCAGCATGGGGTCCTCCATGGACTGCAGGGTGGACATCCGCTTCTCCATGGACCTCCATGGGCTGAAGGGGGCGACCTGTGTCACCATGGTCTTCACCATGGGCTGCAGGAGTGTCTCTGCTCCAGCACCTAGAGCACCTCCTCCCCCTCCTTCTTCACTGACCTTGGTGTCTGCAGGGCTGTTTCTCTCGCATATTCTCACCCCTCTCTCCCAGCTGCTGTTGCACAGCAGTTTTTACCCTTTTTAAAATATGTTATCACAGAGGCACTACCAATGTCACTGATGGGCTCAGCTTTGGCCAGCAGGGAGTCTGTCTTGGAGCTGGAGCCCACTAGAACATGCTCTGTCCAACATGAGGGTAGCTCCTGGTGTCTTCTCACAGAAGCCACCCCTGCAGCATCCCGCTACCAAAACCTTGCCACCTAAACCCAATACAGTTAATTTGATGCCATATTGTGACACTGGAGGGAAACAGAATTTTCATTTGGGTTGAAACATCCAGCCAAAATCTTAACAGAGAATCATCTGTAGATCAGACAGGGCGTACATGTGTAAATACACTCTATATTGAAATACTTTCTTACTAAATTTCTAAACTTCTGATTTCCCAAGGAGAGACAATGTTTAGATAAAATTTTCTTCAAACAAGTCATGAGAAGAAAAAAAGAAATATTAAATTGGTCATTCAAATTCCTTTGTTTCTGAGAAACTGCAGATTAATCAACATTCTTTGAAATCAGATTTGATTATTGTATGCCAAAACATTGTCCCATGTAAAAATGGGAGGAAAAATAAAAATTGCTTATATCTTTTTATATGTAGTTAACAGTGTCACATTGAGCTAGTCTAACATTATCTTGAGATACTAGGCAAGTAAAAATTAATGTTTAATCAATGAATGTTATTTGTTCTATTTAATTGCATCACTGATGGTGCTCAACAGCACCTGTTGTGCTGCTACTGCTATTTTAGACATGCTCCACGAAATCCATGAAAGGAACATAAGGTTATGGTGAGTTCATCAGCAGCCCTTTTAGACCCTTGGTTTAGTGTGACTCATTCTTTTGCGACTATACAATTAGTATGGAATGGTGTGTAAAAATCTATTGCTTTGCTAACGAAGCTGATGTAAAGTATTGCTTAGCAGCAGAATTACCCTATAAGGAAACAAGGGGGAAAAAATGGCAAGAAAATTTTTCTTTTTAAATGCTTTCATGAAAGAAATTGTATTTGACTGCATGTGTGCCAAGGAGAGTATGAAAAGATGTGAACTTGAATTTGAGAGCTCCTGTACATAACAATCAAAGATAAAGAATAGGCATGTTCCTTCATTCCAGCCAGAATGTTTCAGAGGAAATTTTTAAAAAGCATCTATTCAAATGAATTGAGAATCAGAAATGTAGGCCCAATGCATTTCCTATGCAATCAAAATTAAGTGTACTGTATCTGATACTCCTCCAGCTTTTATATGCTCACATGCTAATTTTCCAGAAGCCATGATTGATGCTTCATTCAACACACAAATTGGACTGTGCTTTGGGGTGGAATAATTTGTCACCAAAGGTGGCAAGAGCATATAGAATGAAGCAGGGATTACAAGAAAAGAATCCATAGTCTTACACGTTAGTAAATTAAGTGCTGCCCTGGAAAATTGCATGTTTTTATCTAAATTTGCCACTGAGCTACAGTGTGTTATTGGAAAAAAAATCACTTAAAATTAAACTTGCCCTGGATGCCTGGTAATTGTACGCTTCTGTATGCTGAGAATTCTGAAGCTGAGCCCCTAAAATGTTCGTGCACTGAGAAGACAAATGCTTTAAATTGTTAATTTTGAAAACCAGATTTCAGATTATTTAAATTAGCCCAAGTTAATGCATACTTTTGATTTCAGTCTCTTTTTTATTTGCCATTTGTAAAAATGGTGATGTAATACCAAATACTTGGAAACTGTGAAAATAAAGTCACCAGTCCATGAAGTATGCCAGTATAATTCAATATCTCCCTGTTTCTTGTGGGAAATTCATGCCTAATCTTAGACCCATCATCTCCATACTTGATACTTTGTGTTTTATCACATTGAAGCATTTACCTCCTTGGACAGACATGCAGACACCTCATTACCATCACCTGACAGCAATAACTACAGTGTGAAGTACCTACTTGTGTCATTGACAAAACCATCTGTTTTCTTTTGCTAATAAGGCAGCTGTAATCCTACTCTGCTGATCAGGGTAGCCACCAAAATTTTATTTACATCTTCAGCCCCCGTTTACTGACACAAAAGACCTATATTTATATCACTCTCATCTGAGATTTCTGCTTTGTGACTTTACTTTGTTAATACTCTGAGAGATGGTAGTGGCTAAGGTGATCTGTGCTTGTTGTATAATAGAGGCTTGCTACTGTAAATTGTTGAGAGCCAGGCTTTTACTATCACTCATTTCAACATTTAAAATCCTTTGGTAATTCAAGATATGAATGGGAAGAAAATTGCACAGGAAAGGGTGGAAGTACGTGTCTAAATTTTATAGAAGACTTCGTAAGAGGTAACACAGAACAGAAAAGCAAAGATTTTGTTAATTTCAGTAAGACGACGAGTCTACTACGCACTACAGTTGTCAGATTTTACTGTCAGAATTTTTCTGTGTGAGTAAATAAATTGATTGTGTGCAACCTGGTTGGTTTTATTTCTTATTCCATTGTTACTAAGACTTTTTGTACAAATGCTAAAACACTAAAAACTTAATTTCTCTTGGATGGGTAAAAATCTACTGCGACATGCCAGGATCTTCAGAACACTTGAAAGAGTTAAAAAAAAGTCTGATGCTGGAGAAGAAGACAACATTAATAGGAGAGATTGAACATTTGAAAAAGGAATTGTTACACTTTGTCAGTGGTGAAATCTGTAGACATTTTCCAAACACATTAACACCTTTGGCATTTTCTGTTCCAAATGCCTAAGAAAACAATAAATTGATTTGGTGTTTTATTACCACTGCTCATCTTTAAGGGATGACATTAAATCTCATTAAAAGCAAAATAAAATCGAAGTAATCTGTTTAAAGTGTGGACCACTAAGACCAAAGTAAAAAGAAAAATAAGTTCTAGAAGGCCATGATGTCAAATACAAATCCTGCACCAGGCTTTTTACTATAAATATGATGTTGATGTAAACGATCTCTTTCCCAAGCTGTTCAGTTGGAAAATTATGTTCTGGGTGCAGTGAGACAGAAGTATGCTTCTTAGTCAACCATTTCAGTGGAGGAAATAGACAGTGCATCCATATTCAGCCCCTGATATGCTGATTTCTGCACACACTGAGCAAAAATAGAACTTCTGTTTCCATATTTGTTCCAATACTGTTCACAGGTAAATACAATGTCCATTGTAATGAATCACTTCGGAACAACTACCATGCCTTTGAATTTATACTTCACAGTTGCACTGATGATACATTTTAAGATTAAGTCCATCTGAGATGAAAATTTTCAATCTTATTTTTAATTTCATCATAAAGCAGAAAAGGGCAATACTGACTCCAATATAAGGCTCTGGTTCTTCATTATAAACAAGACCAAACCAAAGATACTTAAAACTTTTGTTTTAAAGTATTAACTATTTTACTTACTTGGAGGAAGAACCTCAACTGGCCTTCAATGCCTTAGACTAAGAACTTTCATATACAATCTGCCTTGGACCAGTTCTATTTCGTGCCTTATTAACAACTTAGGTAATGGAATAAAATGTCTGTGGACCAAACTAGAAGGACAGCATCAGAATTCAAAGTGGTCTTGATACACAATACAGTGATCAATTAGATGATCTTCAATGAAGCGTGCTGTATTTTACCTTAGGTAGGAGGTGAAAACCAAAGCATAAATACGGAGGTTGTGGCATAGCAGCAGGAAATAATCTGTTGGTGCAATGAATAACAGACAAGGGGAAGTAATTATTTTACCCTGTTCTATACCTGCTAATTAAAACTCTAGCACAAGAACTGCACCAAGCCTGGGACATCCACTTAAAGGAAGACCTAGAGGAGTTGAGAAAAATCTAAATGAGCAGCAAAAATATAAGAGATTTTGGGAACAAAGTGTAAGGAAATTATCAAATTCTTTGGTGTTGTTTTGATGGTTATTTCACAATTTGTTTAAAAAAGAAAAAAGAGAGAACTGTGATTTTACAAAAAAAAGAATAGCTGATTGATAGAAAAAAGTTGTTAATTCTGTTTGATATCTCCATCGATATGTCCAGTAGGACTAAATGAATTTCACAAAAAGTAATTTTATAGTAAAGATTTCACCAGATATTATAACAACTTCCTAATTATTGAGATAAAAATAAATAATAGAAAAGTTGTGGAATTTCCTTTACTGCAGAGTTTTCTGAATACACAGATTCACATAGATAATCCATGAACAGTTATCCTGCCTCAAACTCTTGATAAAGAGTAAATAATCCTTCTCTAATGATATTATCTGGCCTTATGAGGAAAATCCATTCTTTCAATTTGGACTTTCTCTGTACTTTGAAAGCACTGTTAAGTAGTATCAGAAAACTACAAAAAAAAAACAAAAAACCAAAACAGTCCATGCACAAGATATATTATTGAATTTACACTCATGCAGATAACAAAAATTAAGAGGGCTAAGTATTAACTCATTTCCTTTAGCCATGCCATAGCATTAATGGAATTTATATTTTTGAGATATGTGGTAGTAAGCTCATTTACTTTGAAATGAGTTAGTTAATTCACGTTATCCATACCCTTTATATCATGCAAGTTCTGACCATGTTTTCAGCAATTGCTACCAGAATAACATTTTCTATTATTTTAGTTCTCAAAATGGATGCTCAAAGCTTGATGCACAGAAAGATTACCTTGTCTCTCTCATATTTGTTGTGGACATGAAATTTGTTTAGATTTGCTTCTAGCTAGCTAGCTTCTCAATGATTAAGAGATTGGAGTATCTGTCATATGAGGAGAGGCTGAGGCAGCTGCGACTGTTCAGCCTGAAGAAAAGGATGCTCAGGGGTGATCTCATTAATGTATATAAATATCTGTTAGAAGGGAGTAAAAAAAAGGGAGCAAAACTCTTCCTAGTGGTGCCCAAAGACAAGGCAAGAGGCAATGGGCACAATCTGAAATGCAGAAATTTCCATTTAAAAATAAGAAGAAATTTTTTCACTGTGAGGGTGTTGCGAATGAGTGATTTAGATGGCTTAAAAAATCACTGTCAAAGGTATTAGCAAAAGTGGTTTTAATATGATTTATAAAAGTGTAACTTAACAAAGTTCGATGGCAAGGTTCACTCTATTAATTACTACATGGAAGAAACATACACGGGAAAGTTGGGTTACACTAGAGGTAAAGTGATTCACAGAGAGACCAAGGATACAAAAGGGCACGGAGGACCCTCCCATTGAGTCACAAGGTTCAGAATAGACCCCCTTGCTTTCTAAACTTTTGATGGAGCTTAGGTGCGGCTAGGTCCAATCTTAGTCTCAGACTTGGACAACGGTTTATGTCTAAGGGATTATATATGCAAAATTTCAAAATGCAATCAAAGTTACCAAGACAAAATCAATGTTACCATACTACAAGGTTATGCGTGATATCGGTCGCTCACTAAAGATCTGCCATTGGTAAAAGGTCTCTCTGCCTCGAGGAGCAACCTTGAGAGGTGTCCCAGCTCAAGGGGAGATCACCGCCATGCAGCCACGCTGCCTAGCAGGGAGAGCTCAGAGAAGGCTCACTTTGGCTGTCATATTTATAGATAAAGTGGTTGGCTCGTAGTCAAATTACATGCGATAGGAAAGATATGCATGAGGCTCCTTGTGCCCACAACTTTCTTTGTTCCTTGATAAATGAGTCTTGGAAAAGCCACCCGCTGTTCATGGGTCAATCGCATGATCAGTGTTCCAAGCTCATATGCATTGATGTTCACTGTGCTGCTCAGGTTCTTTGTGGGTTCTCAGAGAACAGACTGGAACCAGGAGTTCTTGGCCTGGCCATGGCTCAGGCCTTTACCTCCTTTGGAGCCTGTACCAAACTACTGCTAGTTTGGTTAAGAGGTTGACTGCATCCGTCACACTCCACCCTGTGACTACAGTCAGTCCACTTTATTGACTCATAGAGTGGTAGTATGGTTCTGTCTTGTCTCTATGTCATAAATATGTGGCATATTGCAGATCAGTGGTAACAGTCCAATTATTTGATAAGCTGTTTAGTTTAAGTGTCCTAATTAATGTTAGTTATATATCATTTTACACACAGAATCAATTGATTGTATGTGTTTTATATGTTGGATTGATGTAATTTGTTTCATTTTTTGCCAAACTTTGGTATACAGAATGATTATAAGCAAAAAACTTAATTAGGTTAAAACTAACGAAACTACAATAGGATGCAGCATCAAATTCAAAATTCCAGTTGCTGTTGGGGACCATCCAAAAAGAGTTTCCCACCAGTGATGTTCTCCATCTTTCTTTACTCTTTCTAGGACATGGTGTATCTCTTCTGCATCATGATGGATAGTAATCAGGGTTCTTTGTCTGTTATCTCAAATTCATTTTAGCAATTGATTCAGGTGATCACGTTGAACTAGTTTTCTCACCAATGTGAGATTCATTCCAATAACGGTAGGTAATAAAGCTTGTTACAATGTATAGTTAGATTGTAGCAGTTGGTGGGTTGTGAAAGGAGCTGAATATTTAAAGTCACATCCTATAATTTTGGTAAAATTACAAATACAGATATTTGAGTGATTGTATATATCTATGGTGGTATTGTCTATAAATATAGAATCACAAAGGGTTCTCATGCAAACACATCCATTTCCAACATATACAGGTACAGTTTCAGGGGTTTCATTAGGATGTATTTCAAAATGATAAACGAGTTCTGTGTCAAGACAAATATCTTGGGCCTTGATGGTATTACTTTCACAAATAAATCCCTGTTGTTCCTGTACAACGCATGAATCAACATCAATAGTTTGTCATTTGTTCCCATTTTGTTGGGCCCATACTCTATGTTCTAATGGATAGAAGAGAGTTCCATTGTGATTTAATCCCAGTGCAATGATTGGGTATATGGTGTATACTGAAGCATTGTGTATTGTTAAAACAAAAGCTGTGGCTTTACTGTCATTAGTCATAGCTAAAATTGACTAGATGCCACCAGGATTTGAATATCGTTTCAAATTCAGTTGCGTTATCCCAGATTACTTTTCAAATTTCAGTGGGTAAGGTGCCCTCTTCACTTTCTCTTACAATCACTGCCACAGTAGATTGTACCCACAATTGAGCTTGACTACAACTAAGAGCGAGAGAGACATTAATTCGGGCTGCACCTAGTGCATCCACAATTTTGGCAGTCAAATACTGGAACAGGTTGCCCAGAGAAGTTGTGCCATCTCCATCCCTGGGGATAACTAAAACCTGACTGGATACAACCTTGAGCATCCTACTCGAGCTGACAGGTGGATTGGACTAAAT